>NC_054705.1:14285529-14335851 GCF_016097555.1 Gigantopelta aegis
AGCTAAACAATAAAATCTAAGTAAAGTATGATTTCGGTTATCAAAAACGGCTCTAATAGTAAAAAATATGCCTTAGTGTTTATAAACTAGGGTATGTCCCTTTAACCAAACTTAGTGTCCATTTTCACAATTTGAAACTAGAACCTGCGACTTTAAAAAAGAAAGAAAAAGTTTTAAAAGGCCCCAAATAAATATAGCATTAAAAAAAAAAAAAAAAACGTTTACCTAAAAAAATATATGCTAGCACATTTTAAACTACGACTGTTTGGTATCTAATGCTAGAGTCAGACTACCAATTGTCAACAGAAAGTTGGCCAACTTTCTGCTGTGACTTCTACGACTGTCCAGTTGCTAGTCTGGGCGCTCTTACAACTCGATTCTCGTCGTATAACCCATTAGTTGTTAATCTGAGCGCACCCGTCGTAAGCCGGGAGTTAGGGAACTTACAACGCAACCGTCGAGTTGGCCAACTTTCAGCTGTCAGTTGGTAGTCTGACCCTAGCATTTCATGTGGTTATTTTGACACTTGGGCTGTTGTATGATATTATAGCAAGAAAATGAATGACTGACGACACCTCGGCACATTTTCGTCTATTTCGTGTCTAAAATATTATTATTCGATGCGACACTTGGTCGAGATAGAAAAAAGAAGAGGAAACCCGCTGCCGCCATACTGGCTAGGCCCTACTCAGGACTGTCACAATTCAGCAAGGGATCTTTTATGTACCGTACCCCCAATAGACAGTACTTTCATTTGAACTTATATCCAATTAAGGTTCAAGCACGTTCTCCTGGGCACACACATCAGCTATCTGGACTGTCTGTCCAGGACAGTAGGTTAGTTGTTAGTTGGTTAATGGTTAGTGAGAAAGAAGAGGGTGTAGTGGCCTTACACCTATCCACTGAGCCCTTAAGAACTCGCTCTGGGTTGGAGCCGGTACCGGGCTGCGAACCCTGTACCTACCAGCCTGTAGTCCGATGGCTTAACCACTGCGCCACCGAGGCCGGTTCCCAATAGACAGGACAGTACATAGAACACAGGGCCCAGCTGTTGTTAGTCATTATCGCCATAAAAACATTGTCAACTGTAGAATAACAATAAATGTGGCTATTGTTCCACCAAACCGGCGATACAAAATACTAATGTGAAGCGATACAAAATGAGTTTGTTAAAGGGACATTCCCGAGTTTGCTGCATTGTAAGATGTTTCCGACTAATAAAATATTTCTACGATTAAACTTATATATTATATATATTTTCTTGTTTAGAATATCAGTGTCTGCATATTCAATGTGTTTCTGGTCGTCTTAATATTTGTAAGAAGCCCAATCTGGATTTTGTCTTCAAATAATTTCGTACGTACAAAAAAATATATTTTAGGAAATAAAATAAAATTTTACCTAGTGCAAATTTTAGGACGATCAGAAACACGTTTAATATACAGCCACTAATATATTATGTAATTACAATCGTTAAAAAGTCTCTATTAGTACATAACATCTTTAAAATTGCAGTAATGTCCCTTGAAATGTTCAGTTAGTACAAGATGTCGTGCCATATTTATTTCCGGTCATTGGTCTTTGTTTGTTTTAATCCAAAGCGCCAGGACTGAAACTTGAAAGAGTCAATGCACTAGGTTTTGGGCCCATATTTATAAAGGCGTTTTCATTATAAAACATGTTTTAAAACGATGATTTAAGAAGAAGACATATTACAAACGTGTTCTGACTTCAAAACGCTGATACTAAAACAAGTTTTTACATTCATATTTATATTAAAAAAAGCATTTTAATGCTAAAACATGTTTTTTCATTCATATTTATAAAATCGTTTTAATTGTAAAATGAGAGACAGGTAGGCAATAGTTTGGACAGCTCAGAAGACAGAGTCGGAGGAAACTGACAGAAAGGGTCGAAACAGATTGAAATGTGTTTTAACATGCCTTTCAAGCAACGAAAATCATCGGCTATTAGATACCAAATATTTGGTAATTCGGGCATACAGTCTCATAGTCCATGAGCCAATAGGTTTTATTGGTATCTATTTGAGGAATAAGACTCATAGTCATTTTTAGCAAGGTGTGAATATCTAGGGTTGGAAAATATGTGATAGCACTGGAATAGTGGAAGCTTTTGAGTATTATCACCATTTTCCTAATCCTACCTTAAAATAATCATTTAAAAATACTACCAACACAAGGTAAAACAACCTATTTGAACCTAGTCCTGCTGTATCATTAAGCAGTCCCTGTCAATGACATTTCTCACACCTGTGGTAATGTTAAATAGCATTTCAGAAAACATTTAATAAAATGTTGAAGTTGAACATTTTAGCATTGGTAATATATATATATACATTGTGATGCATAAATTTTGAATAATACAGTATTTCAGTTTCAGAATCTTTTTTATCTATCATTTAGTTTTAAAATGTTAATAAAAGTTTTGGAATATATACAATTACACATGTTTGTGGCAATTGTATAGAGGAATCCAAATAACAGAATATCTTTTATGCAATTTCATTATTACAATCAGTAGAACTTTTATTTTTACCCGTCCCCCAAACGAAAAAAACCCAACTACTTTTTGATTATTTTAATAAATTGTATTTCGTTTCTTTGCTGCTGCTGTTGAAGCATATTCTTCTGACATCAAATAAACATTTATAGTAACATGCTGTCATTATTGTAAACCGACCTCAGCGGTGTAGTGGTTAAACCATCGGACTTATGTCTGGTAGGTATTGGGTTCGAATCCCAATACCGGCTACAAGCCAGAGTGAGTTTAACGACTCAATGGGTAGGTGTAAGGCCATTGCAATGAATTATCTCTCACTAAATACTAACCCACAGTCCTAGACTGACAGCTCAGATAGTTAAGGTGTATGCCCAGAACAGCGTGCTTGAACGAAAATAAGTATGAATGAATGAATGAACCATAGTAAACAATGTAAAGTGTTCAGGATAAATGTGATAATTATATTCATTTTCCTCATCCTCATTTGTACTTTTTCCACTGTCCAGTAGTCTACATATATCAGTGTAATTTATTGGCAGTCTATTTGCTACTCACACGCAATTTGGTAGTGTACTCGTCTTTGGACAGTTTCAAGCCAGCAGATCCAGAATAACCTAACCTCCTTCTTCTTTTTCAATCATCCACCCTCTACCAATAGGGCTTGGCACATTCGGTTGTTGCTCCACACTCTTCCCTCAATATTTTTCACATCAAGGTCTGAAGCAGTATCTATAACCTGGAGGCTGATGACTGTCTACCTCAACTTTCGCCACACAAAACAGGATATACCCGAGATCACTGACTTTAGTGCATGATGCACCGAGGACACAGAAGAGACATGTCAATACCTTTACTTTGGAGTGTTTAGTTCTCTCGGGGAATCTGTTGCTGACCCAACTAAACAAAATGTCCTGGGTCTCCCTTAAAGGGACATTCCTGAGTTTGCTGTATTTTTTAAAGATGTTATCGACTAACAGAGACTTTTTAACGATTGTAATTACATAGCAGATATATTTTTTCTGCATACAATATTAGTGGCTGTATATTAAATGTGTTTCTGATCGTTCTAATATTTGTACTGGGTTAAATTTCATTTTATTTCCATAAATATAATTTTTTCGTACGTACGAAATTATTTGAAGATCAAATCCAGTTTGAGCTTCTTACAAATATTAAGACGACCACAAACACATTGAATATACAGACACTGATATTCTAAACACGAAAGTATATTTAATATGTAAGTTTAATCGTAGAAATATTTTATTAGTCGGAAACATCTTACAATGCAACAAACTCAGGAATGTCCCTTTAAGCTTGTCAGCGATTTCAAAGTACTTGCCTTACCTTTGGCGGTAAATTAGTGGCTAAAGTAGATTTGGTAGTCTTTCTAAGTAATACATCTGGTGTGGACAGAGTTGTGTAACCGTCCACGGGATTGAGATAAAATGTCATCCATTTGGAGTGTGTGTCTTT
Source organism: Gigantopelta aegis (assembly GCF_016097555.1). Lineage (NCBI taxonomy): Eukaryota > Metazoa > Mollusca > Gastropoda > Neomphalida > Peltospiridae > Gigantopelta > Gigantopelta aegis. The sequence continues at coordinate 14,289,526 of NC_054705.1, forward strand.
GTTACACCACAATAATGCAACCAAACAAAGAACAAACTGCTTTTATGGGGATCACTCTCCCTTTTGCTTTTACTTCTTTTTTATACATAATGCTAAACCTCCCCACCATGTTAGTTTTCATTAATTGGAATTGGTTTGCTGGTGGGTCTTTTTCTAGTCTCGCATTACTTAAAGACTTTCACGAGTCTAAAGGTGGCGATATCTCTGGGAGCTATTTTTGTAGTAGAAATGCTAATGAGGTCCTACTTTTCTGTGAATGGGCCTATCCTTTGATAACAAAAACAACTGCTGTGCTGATACTGCTTCCTGGTCTTTTTTATTGTTGGTCAGTAAGTATGATAAAATTTTGATGTGTTACATTTTAACTGACCTCGGGATGTACTGCTGGGTTTAGCTGTTAATAATACTGTTTAATAACTCCAACGTTCAGGCTCTGTCTCCAGGAGTCGGGGTATCTTTATTGTGACCCCAGTGGTCTAGTTCACAGGGATCCACCCAAAATGTATTGGGTTTTTTTTTTGCCAGACATCTGCACTTAGAAGTGGCCCATTTTTCAAGTTTAATTATCAGGATTCATCTCTGGGAAATTCGTCTTCAGACCAAAGTTTGGGGCTATATAGAGGTACCCAGCATAGTTGATCTTATCATAGGCAAAACATCATGAGATAATAGTTCTTATGACATTAAGGTGCACATTTCAGTTCTCTACACGAAAAACACACAGAAGGCCAACTGCATATATTACATCCTACTAGCATATGTATGTAGCACATCCATTATGTAGATAATTCTCCATTCCTGTGAATTAGGTGTTCTATTAAATATATCCACATTGTTATCAACTCATCTAAGAGTGGACTTTTACAAGACACTATTGAATTTCTGTTCAAATCTGCGACCATGCTAAGAATTATCATCAAATCGCTCCTGCCTTAAACATTGTCTTTCATCCACATTATAAATACCCCTCACAGTACTAATTTCGACATGGTTTCTTAGACGTACTTTCCTTTTTCGGGTAAGTAGTAATGCTACAATATTTAACAATATTTTTAAAATATTTTTATCACATGAAATATATTTTATTAACTGAATTTCATAATGAATTTCCTTAAAACTCATGAATCTAAAAATGTTAATCTTTATTTAGGAAATACATCAAATAAATATATTTTTGACTCCATTTATCAAAATGAAAAAAAAAAAAATCTGCCTTTGTAACAAACTTTCCATTGATTAAAGAATGCAGTTTTTCTTTTAATTTTTCGCGAGATATGATTATTTTACTCCATTTCCTTCAAATACTTTCTGGCAATACATTGAAAGTCCATCCTTGCTTGTAGTCAGGGTAGTGGTTAATGTTCGAGATTTTGGTGATGCATTTGCTACACCCAGGAATGTAGATTTTCTTGTAAGAATTCTTATCAAGTTTAGGAATCCATTACAGGAGAGGAATAGACATGTTCATTGGCGTACGGTGTGTGTGTGTGTGTGTGTGTGTGTGTGTGTGTGTGTGTGTGTGTGTCTGTGTGTGTGTGTGTCTCTCTCTCTCTCTCTCTCTCTCTCTCTCTCTCTCTCTCTCTCTCTGCGTGTGCCTCTTTTTTTCCTTCTTTCTTTTTTTTTTTTTTTTGGGGGGGGGGGGGGGGGGGGGGGGGGTAGGGGCAGGCTGATTTTTGCCCGAATTTAGAAGTTTTAAACAAAATAATCTCAATAACGACGTTTATACTTAATTACACTATTACCAAACAGCTACCAAACGAAGCACTGCGACTTTTTGTTTTAAAAGGATTACAACTAATGAATATTCATGTACAAAACAAGAAGTGTATTGTTTGAAAGTGCAACCTATTTGGCCCACATACATGCTGGTCTTAACCCCCCCCCCCCCCCCACCAACTGCTTAGGGAGGCATGTTCAGTTACCACCCCTCACCCCCTCCCACAAACACATACTCATACAGTTGCCTCCCTTTCCCCTCTCCCCGTCTCTTACGCTTATGGTCATGACTTCACCTTTTAAATTTCAAGAAAAAAAAGCAACGTGCAAGTAACTCCTGAATAGTATAATCTAATAGATTAATATTTAGTTCTTCATGCCAGGAAATCGCGTCTGAAGGCATCCACCCATCCTCTAAATGGTACCACCCACGCCAAATATACTTCCTGCGAGACTGCGCCATAAAACATGTCAAAACATTTAAAACAGGGCTGTCTAAAACAGAATCTTGTTTAAAACATTGTATTCTTTTAAAGACAGTGTTTATAATCCTGATTTAAAATGAGTTTTAGATTAAAACATGTTTCTGCTGAAATGTTAAAGTTAAAAAGCTTGTTTTGTTAACACCACTAGAGCACATTGATTAATTAATCACTGACAACTAGATGTCAAACATTTGGTAATTCTGACACGTAGTCATCAGAGGAAACCCGCTACATTTTATCCTAATGCAGTGAGGGATCTTTTATATGCACTTTCCCACAGACAGGAAAGTACATACCACAGCCTTTAAAGGGACATTCCTGAGTTTGTTACACTTTTTAAGATGTTATCGACTAACAAAGACGTTTTAACGATCGTAATTACATATCAAATATATTTTTCTGCATAATATATTAGTGGTTATATATTAAACGTATTTCTGATCGTTCTAATATTTGTACTAGGTTAAATTTCATTTTATTTCCTAAAATATTTCTACGATTAAACTTACATATTAAATATATTTTCTTGTTTTTTAGAATATCAGTGTTTGTATATTCAATGTGTTTCAGGTCATCTCAACATTTGTAAGAAGCCCAAATTGGATTTTGTCTTGAAATAATTTTGTACGTCCGAAAAAAATATTTTTAGGAAATACAATAAAATTGAACCTAGTACAAATATTAGAACGATCAGAAACACGTTTAATATACAGCTACTAATATTTTATGCAGAAAAATATATTTAATATGTAATTACAATCGTTAAGAAGTCTGTGTTAGTCGGTAACATCTTTAAAATTGCAGCAAACTCAGGAATATCCCTTTAACATGGATGACGGGCACTTGACGTTGTAGTCACGACAGTCTAAACACTACCTCCAGTGATCTATGACTTTCTCACCTGTTACACATTTTCGCCTGAGGCGTTATAATCGTAGGTTCAAATCCCATGGATCGACTCATTATCGGATTTGGTCTGTACCTGTCCCACCTAGTACACCACGGCTGGTATATCAATGGCTATGGTATGTGCTGTCCTGTGTGGGAAGTACATATAAAATATCCGTTGCTGCTAGTGAAAAAATTTAGCTTGTTTACTCTAATACTATATATATATATATTTATATATGTGTGTGTGTGTGTGTGTGTGTGGTGTGTATGGTGTATGTGTGTCTTTCTCTGCCTCCCTCACTCTCACTCTCTCTCTCTCTCTCTCTCTCATCTCTCCCTCTCTCTCTCCTCTCTCTCCATCTCTCCTCTCCACTCTCTCTCTCTTGTTTGTGTGGTTGTGTGTGTGTGGTGTCTCCTGTCTGTCTGTCTGTCTCCTCCCTTGTCTGTCTTCTGGTCTGTCTCTGGTCTGTCTGTCTGTCTGTCTGTCTGGTCCTGTCTGTCTCTGTCGCTCCTCCCTCTCCTCTCTCTCTCTCAATCACTCAATCCTCTCTCGCCCCTCTCTCTCTCCGCCTCTCTCATCTCTCTCTCTCTCTCTCTCTCTTCTGTGTGTGTTGTGTGTGTGTTTTTGTTGTGTGTCTCTGTCTGTGTGTGTGTGTGTGTGTCTGTATGTGTGTGTGTGTGTGTGTGTGTGTGTGTGTGTGTGTATCAGATTTATCAAATGCTTGACATGTATCCAGTAGCCAATCATTAATAAATCAATGAGCTCTAGTGTTGTCATGAAATAAATCAAACTTTTACTTTTTAACCACATGCCTTGGGGATTTACATTGTAACGAATCAGAGAGTTCCGGCCAAAGTTATTTACGAAAAAAACAAATCAGCTGCGGCTATGATTGGTAGTAATATGCGACATTGATTATTTATGCAAATTCTATTATCTATCGACAGCAAATTAATACAATTCATTTAGTATACAGCTTTTATGCAATATACACAGGCACTAAGAGGCTGAACTCAATAGTGATATAAGTACTAGCATATATGGAACTGTTATTTTCAGCAAAAATTAGGGCAACAGCTGCTAATAAAAACATTTATTAAATATTTTATATGTCATTTGCTCGAGTATCCTCCAGCGCTTGTCTCTTTATATCTAATACCAGTGTAATGTATACAAAGACCAGCACTAGAGGGCAATCAAGCTAATATACCCAGGGCTCGAAACCCGCCAAAAAATATGGTGGCCCAAAATATAATAGATGTTGGCAAATTATAGTAAGCGAACCATGAACAAGATTTTAATGTGGAATAAATATATGCAATACAAATATAAATAGTGGCTCACATGTTATAGCTCTAAAGAAGATCGCCCAAATAATATTATTTGACCAAATAACACCATTATTTTTTAAATATTTATGTCGCACAAACTGGACATTGGTCACATTTGGCGACCTGCCACATGCTGTTTCGAGCCCTGATACCATTAGCCTGAGTACTCTGACTGTATAGGGCTAGACGGATATTTGGACAGATATTGAGCCCAATATCTGTCCAAATGTCCGTCTAGCCCTATAGAGTCAGAGTATTCGGGCTAATATACCATGCGACCCTCCATTTTCCTGCACTTTATATTGGTCTGGGCTTGTTGACAGTTGACACGCTGTTTATATTAGTTTTCATAAGAAAATGTTAACAATATCGGCAATGGGATTTGATTTGGTCCACGAGAACCTTCAACAAATATTGAACGACCGCGAAGCCAGTCTAGCTCTCCCCAAGCTGTGCAGCGGCACGGCCACGTTGTAGCCATATTGAGTTGAAGGCAAAACCAACAAGTGCTTTATTTTCTCTGCAGTGCATTCTGCGAGTCTTCAAACACACGTACCCCTACCACATCCGCCATAACCAAAACGTGACCCCCTCCCAGTTTCGACCATATAATTATGTGCACATTACATCAATAACACACTTTAAAAGTCCATTCAACTTAACCAAGTTATCCATGACAACTACATTATTCACGGCAGTGCTAAAATTTAATGTCATGACATAAGCGCCGGTAAAATGAGAAAAAAATATATATATATTGCATAGGTATATAATTATATCTTATTATATGTTGACCTAGTATATAACTATCGTTATCCAGGGATGTGAAACATACCAATAAAAGCTGGAAAATAGCTTATACCATACACAGAGTACAGTAAATGTATTAATATTTATATCAGGCAATTTTCCAGCATATCGGGTCAAATCTAGTATAAACTGGACACATCCACCAGGGAATCTCGGGGAAATGTGCCCAAGACAGTCGTGCTTGAACCTTCAGTGGAAGTTGATTGATCGATTAACTAAAGATTTGTAAATCCTGGAAAATCATACCCCAACTCGTTTCAGCCAGTGCACCACGACTGGTTACCAAAGGCTGTGGTATGTGCTATCCTGTCCGTGGGATGGTGCATATAAAAGATCCCTTGCTGCTAATGAAAAAAAAAATGTTGCGGGTTTCCTCTCTAAGACTATATGTCAAAATAACCAAATGTTTGACATCCAATAGCCAATGAATAATAAATCAATGTGATCTTGTGGTGTCGTTAAACAAAACAAAACTTTATCATACCCCGATTTCCTTATTTGAGATAGAATTTTCTACCGAATCATGCATATATATATATAAAGTGCTTGCCAACATTCTTCCTGGAAAGAAAAAAACACACACAAAAAAAAACCCAGAAGAAGAAGAAACAGTTTGTAACAGTTCTGCCTACCTGTTCTTATCGTCTGCTAAATGACTTCTGCTGCCTCGCTCGTAGACGTCAACTCCCGAACGGAAAGAACAAGACCCCGCTCGAGACGTGTACCGCGCATCACCGATGTAAACAAAGAAATAAATCTCCACTTCTTCTATTATTGTGTACAGCCAATTACATCTAACGAGCCTGGTCCCAGTTTTACAGGTGGTGGGAAGAGAAAAAGTTTGATCAAGTTGACTGTTTCATAATGTATGTCAGTTTGTGACGTATCGTGCTGGGTAATTCCCACTGCCTCTCTCGAGCAGATCCTAGAACACAGATCAATCAAGCCCATTGGCAAACACGGTCTAGCCTCGACTATGAGTCGGTGGGGCCCTGTAGAGGTTTTAGTACGAGTAGGAAAAAAAAGAGGTGAAAATTGAGGACCTCACCATGTAAACAACAGAAATAATAATAAAAATAATAAATAAATAAATAAATAAATAAATGAGTGGGTGTTTAATTTCTATCCTAACTTATATTATGGTGATTGGTCTTTGTGTTGTAGTTTTTAAAACAACGGAGATAAGGCTGGTAGGTACAGGGTTCGCAACCAGCTACCGGCTCAAAACCCAGAGCGAGTTTAATGACTCAATGGGTAGGTGTAAGGCCACTACACAGACGTTTCTGCCACCAACCCATTGTCCTAAACAGACAGCCCAGAAAGCTGAGGTGTGTGCCCAAGGTCAATTGGTTATAAGTAGGAAAATAAGTGTAAATGAACGAATTATTGAATTATTATAGGGAGTCATTTTTAATAAGATATTACCATATCGATGTCGTATAAATTCACATGCCAAGGGAAGGCCGTATCCTGATCAAAATCATGGGGGGGGGGGGGGGGGGGAATGGGGCATTTATAAACAAATGAAACACTGTACAAATTAAACTCTGGGATGTGTATGCTATTTTTTGGAGTAAAAAAAAAGTCAGATTCTCACTCTCTTGAGGAGGATACGGCCCTAGTGAGTATTTCATAGACTGGGAAGTTTCGGCTGGAATAGGTTAATATTTTTAGTTAATTAACTTTAATTAATGGAGGGGAGGATTTAGAAAAACCCCAGAAAGATCTAGGTGTAATTCGCAGAACCGCCCTAAAACAGTTAACTCCTTTGGACGCTATAACCCCGATGAAACAATTTCCGTGCTATAGCAGTTATTTCCGGATGAGATTCTGTATCATACTTCACTACATATTGACCGTAAACATACAGTTCATAGACATTGCACGTAACTGAGTGTAATATAATAATCATAATTCAGGCACATATGGGGGAGAGAGATAAATAGAGAGAGAGAGAGAGAGAGAGAGAGAGAGAGAGAGAGAGAGAGAGAGAGAGAGAGAGAGAGACAGGACACCGCGACAGAGACAGAGAGACAGAGATAGACGAGACAGAGACAGAGAGAGAGGGGGAGAAAGAGATAGGAGAGAACGGGAATAGAGAGAGAGGGTTAGACGAAGGAGAGATAGAGAGATATAGAGAGAGAGGAGAGAGAGAGAGAGAGGAATAGAGAGAGATAGGAGAGATAGAAGACAAGAGAAGATAGAGAGAATAGAAGGAAGAGAAAAAGAAGATAGTGGAGGAGGAGGGAGAAAGGGGGGGGGGAAGAGAGAGGGGAAGAGGAAGACAGAAAGATAGAGAGAGAGGAGAGGGAGAGGAGAGGGATCCGAGAAAAAAAGAGGCGAAGGTGGAGGAAGGGAAGGGGGAGAGAGTACGGAGGAGAAAGGGGGGACAAGGGAAGAGAGGGAGAAAGAGGGGAAGGGAGAGAGAAAAGACAGAGGGAGAAGGGAAAGGAAGGTGGGAGAGGAGAGGGAGAAAGAAAGAGGGAGGAAGAAAGAAAAAGAGAAAAAGAGATCGAGGAAAAGGAGAAAAAGGAAAGGGGGGGGGAAAGAGAGGGAGAAAAGGGGAGACAAGAGAAGAAAAAGGAAGAGAAAGAGGAGGGGGGAAGGGGAGGAGAGAGGAGAAAAGAGGAAAGGGAAGGAGAAGAGAGGGAATTGAAGAGGGGGAAAGAAAGGGAGAGAGGAAGAGAAAGGGGAGAAAGAGACAGAGAGGAAGGGGAGGAGGGAGAAAAGGAAAACAAAAAGGGACAAAAAGGAACAGGAAAGAGAGGGAAAAGAGGGAAAGAAGAAGACAGGAAAAGAAGAGAAGAAAGAGGGGAGAAAGAAGAAAAAGGGAAAAAGAAGGGGGAAGGGGAAGAAGGGGAAGAGGTAGAAGGGAAGAGGGAAAGAAAGGAAGAGGGACGGGGGAGAGGGGAGGAAAAGGCGGGGGGGGAAGAGAGAAAAGAAGAGAGAGAGGGGAAGGAAGAGGGAAAAGAAAGGGAGGAGAGGGAGAAAGAGAAGAGGAGAAGAGGAATGGGAGGGATGATAGAAGGAAAGAGAGGGAAAGAGAGGAGAGAGAGGAAAGGAGAGAGAAAAAAGGAAAATGGGAGAAAGATAAGAGGAAAGGAAAGAAAAGAGAGAAAAAAAAGGGAAGAGAGGGAAAAAAAGAAAAAAAAAAAAAGAAAGGAGAAGGAGAGTGGAGGTGGAGGAAAGAAGGGAAGAAGAGGGAAAGAAAAAAAAAAAAAAAAAAAGAGAGAGAGGAGGAGAAGGAAAAGAAATTAAAGGTGAAAAAGACAGGAGGGGGGGGGGGAAGGAAGAAAAGATGAAGAAAAGGGGGGAAATAAGGAAAAAGGGAGGAAAGGAGGGGAAGGGGAGAAAGGGGGAAAGAGAGGGGGGGGATAGGAGAAAGAAAGGGAGAAAGGGAGAAAAAGGGAAAGAAGGGAGAGAGGAGAAGGAGGAGAAAAGGGGTGGGGGAGTCGAGAAGGAGAGGGGGAGAGAAAAAGTAGGGGAGAGAAAGGGAAGGGGACAAAGAGGGAAAGAAGGAGGGAGAAGAAAGAGAGAAATAGAGAAAAAGGGGGGAGAGGGGGAAAAGAGGGAAGAAAGAAAAAGAGGGAGTGAGAGAAGGGGGGGGAGGAGAGAAAGGGAGAAGGAAAGAAAGGAAGAGAGAGAGAGAGGGAAGGGAGAGGGGGGGGAAGAGAGAGGGAAAAGGGGAAAGGGAGAGGAGAAGAGAAAGGGAAGAAGGAAGAAAGAGGGGAAAAAGGAGAAGGGGAGAAGAAGGGAAAAAGGAGAAAGAAAGACAAAAGACAGCGAAGAGAAAGAGAAGAGGGGGAGAGAGGGAGAGAAGGGGGAGAAAAGGGAGGGGGAAAAAAGAGAAAAGAAGGTTTAAAGGGGGAAAAGGGGAAGATAGGAAATATATAAAAAAGAAAAGGAGGGAAAGGGGAAAAAAAACGGGGGGAGAAGAAAAAGAAAAAGAAAAGAAAGGTGGGGAAGGAGAAAGAGGAGAAAAAGAGGAGGAGGGAGAGAAAAGGGGGGGAAGAAGAGAGAAGAAAGAGAAAGGAGAAGGGGGGTGAAAGGAAAAAGAAAAGAAAAATAAGGGGAGGGAGAAGGAAAAGGGGAAGAGGGGGAAGAGAGGGAGGCACTCAAGACAAGAAGAGACGGGGAGAATATGGTAAAAGGGACTATGGAAAAGGAAGAAAAAAGAAAGGAGAAAGAAGAGGGGGGGGGGGGGAAAGGGGGAAGAAAAAGGGAGAGAGAAGAAGGGGGAAAAGAAGAAAAGGAAGGGGGGAGGGGGGAAAAAGGGGGAGGGGGAAAGGGGGAAAAAATGGGAAGTTGGAGGGGTGCAAGGGTGGGAGGAAAAAGTGTAAGGAAAGAAGACTGAAAGGGGATCGAGAGGGAAAAAAGAAGGAATAGGGAAAAAAAGCGAAGAAGAGGAAAGAAGACGGGAAAAGGAAGGGTCTCGCCCCTCTTTGAAAGGGGAAGTGAAAGGGTTGAACAAAAGGGAGGGGGAAAGGGAAAGGGAAGGGAGACAGAGGGGGGAAAAGAAGGGGAATCTAAGGGGGAGGTCGGGGAAAGGAAAAAGGGAAGAGAGGAGGGGGAGAAAGGGGCTAATGGGGGAAAGGTTGGAAACAGGGGAGCGTGAGGAAAAAAAAGAAAAAAAAAATTCCGGGAATAAGGGAAGAGGAAAAGAAGGAGAGGAAGTGGAAAAGAAAGGAAGGAGGAAGATAAAATAGTCGAGGGGAGGAAAAGGAGGGAAGGAGGGGAAAGGGGTAAGAAGGGGAGTGAAAAAGGGAGGGAGAGGGGGGGGAAAGGAGGAAAAGGGGGGAGGGCGGAGGGGGGGGGGGAAAGGGAAAAGAAAGAAAAGAAAAAGGGGGAAAAAAAAGGGGGAAAATGGGAGAAAGAAAGGGGGGGAAGGGAAGAAGGGGGGGGGGGGAAGGGGAGGGAAAAGGGGAAAGGGGGGGTTCAAAGAAGGAATAAGGTATGGGGAAGAAAAGGAAAGGGGGGAAAAGGGAAAAGGAAGGGGGGAGGGAAAGGGGGAATGGGGGAAAGTCTAGCATAAAAGTCCGTGGGCTGTAGGGGAAAACAGAGGGAGAGGGAGAGAAAAGAAATGGAAAGGAGAATTGAGCCTAAACCTGGAAGGGGAGTTTCGGGACACTATATTTGAGGGAGAATGAAAAGTTCACAGGGGATAAGAAAGGGGGCACTATGAATTTTGGAGGGGGGGAGAAAGAGAAAAATGACGCAAGAAAGGGGAATTAGAAAAAAATGGGGTAGGGATAACAAAAATGGACATAACTTAAGTTTAAATTGACAGAAGGAATACTCTGTGACCACTCAGAAAATAGGGGTATTGGGGCCTCTGGGAGGGAAATTTTAGATTATTGTGTCATTATGTAGGTCACCAAAGGGCAAAAGGTCAAACATTTTCAGGCAATGCTTAAATCTGACATATAAGCATTTATTTGATTAGTACTCTCTTAATATTCAAAAAGGAATTTTTGTGTTAACAAAAAAAAAAACTGTGCGGGAAAGGAGGAACAAATCCGGAGTGTTAGTGTTCATTTATTTTGCAAAAAAAAGGGTTTGCGTGACAAATGGAAAAAGGTCGTATTTTTAACGAAAACAAAAATGTAGCTGTAGCAAAGCGGAAATTAAAAAAGGTCATATCTCTAAACCAGATCAGTGTATACTAGCAAGCTGACATTCCACATATTGATATTGGAGAGAGAGAAACGAGAGAGATGGGGCAGGGGGTAGCGGTATACTGACAGAGGCAGGGGAGAGAGGACCAGAGCCAGTGGAGAGAGAGGGAGCAAGACATGGAGAGATATGGAGAAAGGGGAGATACAGACACAGACAGAGAGACAGACAGACAGACAGAGATAAAGAAAGGAGAAAGAGACGAGAGAGAGAGAAAGACATGGAAATATATTTAGAGGGGAAGATATAGAGGCAGAATGAGAGAGAGAGAGAGAGAGAGAGAGAGAGAGAGAGAGAGAGAGAGAGAGAGAGAGAGAGAGAGAGAGAGAGAGAGAGAGAGAGAGAGAGAGAGAGAGAGAGAGAGAGAGAAATGTTGTGGGTTTCCTTCCTAAGACTATATTTCAAAATGTACTAAACGTTTGGCATCCAAATAGCCGATGATTAATAAATAAATGTGCTCTAGTGGATTCGTTGAACGAAACTAACTTTAACTTTCAAATCAAATTAAAATATAATTTCCCTCAAGACCCTTAACCTAGCCAAAACTCCGCGCCCGCCCCACCCTCATCGCTGTCACCTTCTCAGACAATTCTGACGTCTACATTTTCACGAAATCTAGATAAATGCACCATTTTAGGCAACAAAGTTTTAATGGTCTAGTTTAAAATGTGCTGATCTGTCGGTTTCAAGTGAGTTTTAACTATAAATCATCTTTAACGATGTCAGCGAGGACGGGTTCTTAAAAAATATGTAGATTAAATACAGGAAAGTCCGCGTTTGTAAGGGGGGAGGGGGGATTACTTTCAAATACATTGCTACACAGCGTAATTTAATTTTCATTTTAATCGTATTTTTCTGCTTATATATGCAGTTAAGTTAAAGCACGTTGTTGTGGACACACGCACACGCGCGCGCGCACACACACACAATCAGACGTACATACACATACAAGCATATACACCCATACGCTCATATACACACGCACGCATATATAAACACGCGCACATACGCACGCACACACATACGCACATACACACACATACATACACACGTACACGAACGTACGAACACACACGCACATACACGTACACACACATACACAGACACACATCCCCGTTATGTGGGTTGTCTGTTCCACACAGTGGGTTACAGGATAATTTTTAGTGATTAGTAAACAACAAAATCGGTGTATTATAACTTTTATTAAAAGTCACTGGGTGGGATCCGGTACCGAGATATGTACTTCTACCACATAAATTATTTCAATTTGTTTTGAATATCAAGTTCCACATAGTGTTTGCGAAATTTTATCTAGGTAAATATAGGCGTCGGAAGCGGGGGAGGGGGGGGGGGGGGACAATGAACACCGCCCCCACCCCCACCTCCAGATGGTATCTTCCGACACTTATGGTGAAAACACGGATGATTTCCGCTTCCTACTCGTGCCTGTTGTTTTGTGTTTTTGGCGATTAGCGGCAAGGGGTCTTTACGTACTGTTTATTTATTTGTTCAAAAGGAAAAGAAAACAAATACTTTCTAACGCACCCTGTTGAGAACAATTTTGTTTCGTTTACTGTTCCTCTTCCCCACTATCCACGTTCAACATCTTCCTTTAATACCCAACATTGTTCTTTGCATTATAACCAGGCGCGGATTCTGGAGGTGGTGGGCGGAGGGTGGGGCGGGGTTGGGGGTCGTAGGTGGGTTATAATGATAGTCATTCTATGTACGTGCCTATATCAAAAAGTACTATTCAGGCACGTCCGTCTAAAGCGCAATTTCTGTTTGTTTGTACGTATTTTCTTGCTTATATCCAAGGAAGGTTCAAGCACGCTGTCCTGGCCACACACCTCGGATATCTGTTCTGTCTGTGCAGGACAGTAGGTTAGTGGTTAGTTGATAGTGGTTAGTAAGAGAGGAGAGAAGTCAGTGTAGTGGCCTTACACCTACCCACCGAGTCGTTAAACTCGCACTGGGTGGGAGCCGGTACCGAGAGGCGAACCCCATACCTTTCATCCTTAACTCCGATGGCTTAACCACTGTATCATCGAGGCCGGTTGCAACTTCTGACATCGCCACCATTTGGCCGGATCCAGGAAGAATAGTAGATGGGAGCGCACACCTCTGTTTTGCTTGAAAATCTTATTTTCATTCCATAATGTTCAAGAAGTCACCATTTTTAAACTTACTGAAAAACAATATTCATATAGCAAACCACCCCGTTTTTTGTGTTTTTTTAAGACACCACTAGAGCACATTGATTAATTAATCATCGGCTATTGGATTTCAAACATTTGGTAATTCTGACTCCTAGTCATCAGAGGAAACCCGCTACATTTTTCCTTATATGCAGAAAGGGATCTTTTACATACACTTTCCCACAGACAGGAAAGCACATGCCACAACCTTTTACCAGTTGTGGTGGTGGACTGGTTGGAACGAGATAAAAACCCAATCAGTTGAATGGATCCACCGAGGTGGTTCGATCCTGCTACGCAAGAACCTCAGACGAGCACTCAACCGACAGCTAAATCCCCACCCCCCCCCCCCCCCCCCCACCCCCATCCGTCTCTCCCCCACCCCGTTGATCGAATCCAAAACACGCCCGCTAATGTTAACATTCCCTTTAAATTATTTTAGATTCAACATCTTCATAGCAGTGTCGTAACTTAACTGAGAGAGGAGGCAAGGGCCTTACAGTTAATTACGACCTCGCTGTCAGAGTCGACCCTCCCCTTGGACCCGCGCCTTTGAAATTAAAATGGGGTTATCATAGTCAGGAAAAAATATTGAAAATGCTAAATATTTATTTTATGTAAACAGGTGGTAATTTATAAGGCCCGGGGCTATTTTTCTCAAAGACGTCAATTAAAATTCCGCCAGTAACTGTCGTGTTGCATCTAAATGAAGATCTTACGTACACACATGCACGCCATACATCATGTATAGCGGGATTTGAAGTGAGAGAGATATTACGATCATGGATGGCGTCACTAATTACATCAACAGATTGTTGTGCTTAGCTAAACTTACTTAACACCAAACGTGTGATAAATTCTCGAATAACCCTAAACGTTTTCATATATCTTCTTTTCCTTCTTCGATCTTCTTCTTCTCCAATCTTCTTCTTTTTCTCCAGTATTCGTCTTTTTCTTCTTATTCTGTCTTCTTCTTCTTCTGTCTTCTTCTATATTCTTTTTCTATTTTATTCTTCTTATTCGATGTTTTTCTTCATCAATGTTTTTCTATATTTTTCTTTTTTTCTTCTTCTTCTCCAGTCTTCTTCTTCTTCTTCTTCTTCTTTTTTTTTCCAGCTTCTTCTTCTTCTTCTTCTTTTCCTTTTATTCTTCTTCTTCTTCTTCTTCTTTTCCTTCTTCTTCTTCTCTTCCTTCTATTTTATTCTTCTTCTCCTATCGTCTTCTTTTTTATTCTTGTTGTCCAATCTTTTCTTCTCCTTTGTATCAATCTTTCTTTTTTCTTCGTCTTCTTCAATCTTCTTTTGTTCTTTTTATTCTTCTCCAAACTTTTTCTATTTTTCTTCTTCTATCTTTTTTTTTCTTCTTTCCTTTTCTTCTTCTTCTATCTTTTGTTCTTTTATTCTATTTTTTTTTTATTCTTCTCCAATCTCTTTCTTCTATTTTTTTTTTATTCTTCTTCTTCTTCTTCTTCTTCTTCTTCTGTGTTAGTTCAATTATCACTCCACTTAAGCTAATTTTTTAATACGGTTCTCATAGATTTGATGAGGACAATATAAAAATAAATAATTAAATGACTGAATGACTGAATGACTGAATAAATAAATATATATATATATATATATATATATATATATTATATATATATATATATATATATATATATATATATGTATGTATGTGTATGTGTGTGTGTGTGTGTGTGTGTGTGTGTGTGTGTGTGTGTGTGTGTGTGTGTGTGTGTGTGTAAATAGACAAATAAATAAACAAATAAATAAATAATTGAAATAAAATAGATAAATAAAATCAATAGATAAATAAATAAATAGATAAATATATAAATATATAAATGTATAAATACATATATAAATACATAATAATTAATTAATTAATCAATAGGCAAGTAAAATAAATAAATAAATAAAATCAGTGGCCCGTTCGGGAAGGCGAGCGATTACGGTCGCTGGGTAGACTGGCTTTTGCATCCAATGTCAGATGAATGTGATGTGATAGAAGACGGTGGTACCAGTCAATATGTTCGCCAGTGCTCAGCGTCCTGCTCTGCGTTTAGACGGACCGAGCGGAGAAACGTCCGCTAGACTGGTTTACGCGCTTCACGGTAAACAAAATGACCACGTTGGGAACCAATCAAATAGTTCGCGAACGTTAGAGGAAACGTTTGCTGGCTGAACTTGGGGCAGAACACGTCATTGATTGATGGAACAGATGGACTGGTTATTATAAAACCAGTCGTTATTTGATTTTACTGCTGTTCCTTATATGTAGCGTAGCACAATCTCACTTATTTAATGTTTCAATCACCCGGGGCGCGGTGGGTTGCAGGATCCATCGCCCTCGGTGGACTCCGTCTCAACCAGTGTTCCACGACTGGCAAAAAGTTAAAATTTATTTTGCTTAACGACACCACTAGAGCACATTGATTTAATAATAATAATCGGCTATTGGATGTCAAACATATAATTTTGACATATAGTCTTAAAGAGCAAAACCCGCTACATTTTCCCCATTATTAAAAGGGATCTTTTATATGCACCATCCAACAAACAGGATAGCACATACCACGGTATTGATATACAAGTCGTGGGGCACTGACTGGAACGAGAAATAGCCCAGTCGGCCTACAGATGGAAATCGATCCTAGACCGACCGCGCATGAAGCGAGCGCTATACGACAGGGCTATGCCCCCCACCCCCAACGACCAGTACACAAACGGCCATGGTATGCACTGCCCTGTCTATGGTAACGTGCATATAAAATACCCCTTTGCTACTTTATTGGTAGCCTGGTGTAGCCTATGTGCTAAGAGGGCGGGACGTAGCCCAGTGGTAGAGCGCTCGCTCGATGCGCGGTCGGTCTGGGATCGATCCCCGTCGGTGTTCCCATTGGGCTATTTCTCGTTCCAGCCAGTGCACCACAAATGGTACATCAAAGGCCATGGTATGTACCACCCTGTCTGTGGGATGGTGCATATAAAAGATCCCTTGCTGCTAATCGAACAGAGTAGGCTCAACGCTCATATAGAAACACATTACTAAGTTTTAGGGCCGAGACGTAGCCCAGTGGTAAAGCGATCGCTTGATGCGCGGTCAGTTTGGGATCGATCCCTGTCGTTGGGCCCATTGTGCTGTTTCTCGCTCCAGCCAGTGCACCACGACTGGTACACGAAAGGTCGTGGTATGTACTATCCTGTCTATGGGATGGTGCATATAAAAGATCCCTTGCTGCTAATCGAAAAGAGTAGCCCATGAAATGGCGACATCGGGTTTCCTCTCTCAATATCTGTGTGGTCCTTAACCATATGTCTGACGCCATATAACCGTAATTAAAATGTGTTGAGTGCGTCGTTAAATAAAACATTTCTTTCCTATGTGCTAAGATTAATCAACAATCTTGTCCTACCATCTCCTTGTTTCAATAAGTGTGTTGGACGAACGTGACTACACAAATCGAGGAATTTTTTCTTTTTTTTTTTCTTTTTTTTTTTTTTGCAAGGGAAAAAGATCATTTGTGCCAGCTCGTGAAAGGGGCATCGTAATAGAAGTTTCTGCATTAGCCTCAACACACAACCACACACAACACACGCATACGCACACACGCACACACGCACGCGCGCACGCACACACATAATAATCTCATCTGAAAATAGCTACATATATTTGGAAAAAAATAAAATTGTAAACAAATATTTTTTCGGGGGTGACGGGTCCCCCTGGTCCCCCGTGGATCCGTCTCTGCAAATCTAAGATCTTCAGATTCCGAAACAATGGGCATCATATCCGCGGTCAGAGTGACTCCCCTTTGTTTACTGAGTATTATGATGAACGTATGGATTCAATTAGCACTTAAAGGTACTTACTCTTCTAAAAACATTACATGGTATTTCTGTTTTAAACTGACTCTGTTGCTTCACTGGGCGGGATATAGCCCAGAGGTAAAGTGCTTGCCCGAGGTGTGGTCGGTCTGGGATCGATCCCCGTCGTGGGCTCATTGGGTTATTTCTCGTTCCAGCCAGTGCACAACGACTGGTATATCAAAGGCCGTGCTATGTACTATCCTGTCTGTTAGATGGTGCATATAAAAGATCACAGTTTCTGACTGTATTATGGGCCTATGACCTTTATACTGAATAAAAATTGTCTTGTCTTGTCTTGTCTTGTCTTGTCTTATAAAAGATCCCTTTCTATTAATGGAAAAAAATGTAGCGGGTTTCCTCTCTAAGATTATATGTCGGTTTTACCGAATGTTTGACATCATATAGCCGATGATTAATAAATCAATGTGCTCTAGTGTTGTCGTTAACCAAAACAAACTTCTTTTGCAATACCCCAAAATGCATTTTTCATAATTCTAAAAACGCACGTTCGTCTGAGAAGTAATGGTTATCGATACAAGTTGTAGTTATTTTTAGACTGTATTTCTCTGTTTAAGCATCACAGACTTTAGCTTCTCTCTGTTATAACCTTATCCAAACGTGTGTTGTAGGTTTGTAGATTAACTAAACATAGTGTGCATTTTACTCACTAAAACTAGGGTCTACGCCTTTAAAATACTATATTGTATTTCTGTTTAAAACTGACTTTTTTGCTTCACATAGCAATTGCTTCGTATCCAGTCATAAATCAACAGATTGCTGTTTAGATCTCTAAGCTTATTTCACCCCATACATGTCATACATAATTAACATATACATTTATTTTGAAGAAGGATCCTCCACCTCAGTGTGTGTACTGTTAGTATATTCTGACGGTGCGCCACATTTTGGTGGAGTTCAATCATCTCAAGCAAACAAGAAAAATATATCTGGTAGAAGGAATGTGATGGAATCATTTCAATTCCATCCTTAACTTGTTTTCAAATTCCTCGAGAAGGAAGGAAATGCTTTATTTAACGACGCACTCAGCACATTTTATTGACGGTTATATGACGTCAGACATATGGTTAAGGATCACACAGATTCACAGAGAGGAAACCCGCTGTCGCCACTTCATGGGCTACTCTTTTCGATTAGCAGCAAGGTATATTTTATATGAACCATCCCACAGACAAGGTAGTACATACCACGGCTTTTGATATACCAGTCGTGGTGCACTGGCTGGAGCGAGAAATAGCCCAATGGGCACACCGATGGGAGTTGATCCTAGATCGATCGCGCATCAGGCGCGCGCTGTACCACTGAGTTACGTCTCGCCCTGACTGATAAAGGAAAAAGAAAGAAATGTTTTATTTAACGACGCACTCAACACATTTTATTTACGGTTATATGGCGTCAGACATATGGTTAAGGACCACACAGATTTTGATAAGAAACCCGCTGTCGCCACTACATGGGCTACTCTTTCCGATTAGCAGCAAGGGATCTTTTATTTGCGCTTCCCACAGGCAGGATAGCACAAACCATGGCCTTTGTTGAACCAGTTATGGATAACTGGTCGGTGCAAGTGGTTTATACCTACCCATTGAGCCTTGCGGAGCACTCACTCAGGGTTTTGGAGTCGGTATCTGGATTAAAAATCCCATGTCTCGACTGGGATCCGAACCCAGTACCTACCAGCCTGTAGACCGATGGCCTAACCACGATGCCACCGAGGCCTGTGATTGATTGATAAAGGGATCAAAACAATATGACACATATAACCATACAGTAACGTAGACCCGTGGATTTACGTTCGGGCCCCGATTTACGAAGCGATCTTTGCACTAAAATCATCTTAAGAATAAAATTAATTTTTCTTTTGTTTAACGACATCACTAGATAACATTGATTTACTAACCATCGGTTATTAGATGTCAAACATTTGGTAATATTGACGTATAGTCTTTAAGAGAGGAAATCTGCTACATTTATTTTCCATTAGCAAGGGATCTTTTACATACGTATACACCATCCCACAGACAAGATAATACGTACCACGGCTACTGGTATACCAATCGTGGTGCAATGGCTGGAACAAGAAATAGCCCAATATCCCGACGGGAATGGATCTTAAACCGACAGTGCATCAAGCGATCAGGGCTACGACCACCCACACACCCCACTCACACATCCCACACCCCACACCCCTTAAGAATAAGAGCATAAGGCAGTTAAAGTACGTAATAGTCCTGTAGCTTAGCTTATTGATGGGGACTGAGCGGATAAAAACACCAATTTAGTTTTTACTGTTTCTGTAGGTCCTTTGATTAGAGTTTTTCCTATGAGCCAACCTGTCAGTGCTTTGGGACAAATTATATCTTGATTTCAAGATGGCCGCCATTTACGAACCGGTTTTGTCAATATCTTGATTTCTAAATGATCTCAGACCACAATTGAAACGGCTATATGCATATTTTATTAATGTCTGTAATGTATCTGTGATGTGTGTCACAAATTGTATCTTGATTTCAAAATGGCCGCCATTTACGAGACGTTGTTTTCAGTATCTTGAGTTCTAAATGCTCTCAAACTACAAGTCAACCTGTTATATACATATTTTAATAATCTGCGAATATGCCAACTTAGGATTCTTAATTAAAAGGTAAAGTTACATTTTAACGATAAAGCATAAAATGTATGTACAACGTAAAACTACAGAATGTCTCAATCCCGGAAAGATTCCTAAGGTGATATTTGCATTATGCTCGTCTCGTTAGGTCTAAAACAAAGCGAACCTGGGCCTGGCGAGTGTGACAAAGACTATAGTCTCGTGTATTTTCTCGTCTGGGTCTATAACTGCAACTTGTTATCAATACACATTAATGCGTTCGTATATTTAGATAAGTTTACTTCTATAAACATCAACAATAAGTATAAGAAATCCACATTGTCTAAGTTATACCTTTCCTGTTGGTTATGAAAAAAAAATTAATGAGTAAGGTTGGGACATTGTGCAGCTGTCAGTCTGGCAGTGTGAAAATTTAGCACATGTTCTCTTATGTCGTCTGCTGCCATGTCTATAGTTCGCGCCAGCACAGACGCGACGTGTTTTGTCACATTCGATTCAGGCCCGTAGCTGGGGGAGGGAGGAGGGGGGGAGGGGGAGGGAGGGGCTGCAACGGGTGTGAACGCACCCCCGCGAGAATTGGAGTTCCGCTCAAAAATGTATAATGCTTTTTATTTCCTATTATAAGTATTTTAACGTTTACCCTAACAGATGGCTGTATTAAATGCTAGTTTATTCGAAACCATCATGATTATTGGAAGTCCGCCCTCTAATACTATTTGGCTCGTCTCTGTAGAAGTTCAAATATTAATTTCAGCATTCGGAAATTTCCGTAAATATTTTTTGGCCTAAAATGGTACATTTTATTGAGTTTATTACCGCAACCCCCCCCCCCCCCCCCCCCCCCCTACGTTTTTTCAATGTTGAAATAGACCAACAAGTTCGCCTATTGCATAAATAGTCTCGAATGACGTTATAAAAGGCGAAGTGTAATTGGTCGATATTTAAATTGTTATTTATAGATGAAATGTCACCTGGACATGGGAGTCCATGCAATGTTGTTAGATCTACTGGTGATACCAGTAAAGCTAATTTTAATCATATTGGTGGTAGACCCGACCTTCCCTGGTAGGAACGACTATAGTCTCTAAACCACGTTCTCACTAGTATTTTTAACCCAGGCTAAATTGATCAGGACCTGGAACGGGCTAGATTTGGTCGCAGTCAAATCTGGGTGGGGCGTTAACACGCGATTTTACCTTAGCGTACCAAAACGTGTGCTTGCATATCAAAGACCGTGGTATGTACTATCCGGTCTATGGGATGGTGCATATAAAAGATCCCTTGCAACTACTGAAAAAATGTGGCGGGTTTCCTCTTGAAGATTATATGTCGAAATGACCAATAGCCCATGATTAATAAATCAATGTGTCCCAGTGGTGTCGTTAAACAAACCAAACTACTATGTACTGGAGGTTCTCCACAACCATTAAGTTTGTTTATTATTTATTTATTTATCTATCGCGACAGCCACTTATGATCTTGGCGCTTACTTCCGCATTGCTCTGTAATTAACTGGAAAATATGATTTTAATTAATCAATTAGGAAATAAACTGTGAAGTGCACAGAAGAAGGCTTCGTATTGACTTTTAAAGGATTTGTATCAAATCTATGCTTCTTTGGTGGTCGGACCGGCCTCGGTGGCGTCGTGGTTAGGCCATCGGTGTACAGACTGGTAGGTACTGGGTTCGGATCCCAGTCGAGGCATGGGATTTTTTTTATCCAGATACCGACTCCAAACTCTGAGTGAGTGCTATGCAAGGCTCAATGGGTAGGTGTAAACCACTTGCACCGACCAGTCTTCCATAACTGGTTCAACAAAGGCCATGGTTTGTGCTATCCTGCCTGTGGGAAGCGCAAATAAAAGATCCCTTGTTGCCTGTCGTAAAAGAGTAGCCTGTGTGGCGACAGCGGGTTTCCTCTAAAAAACAGTGTCAGAATGACCATATGTTTGACATCCAATAGCCGATGATAAGATAAAAAAATCAATGTGCTCTAGCGGCGTCGTTAAATAAAAACAAACTTTACTTTTACTTTTCTTTGGTGGTCGAAGTTGTCATCTGAGTAGAACTCATAGGAGTTGAGGTTCTTCTAATGGGTCGAGATTCCTCAGGCCTGGGCCTAATTTCACAAAACATCGTAATCCTAGTTTTGCACGTAAACGTAAATCTACGACTAACCACAGTTTTTATTACTACTATAGAAAAACACATATAGTTAAAAGGGTTCCCTCCGATTCTGCCTACAACCCAGTATGCCTATACCCATTTTGCCTACAACCCAGTATGCCTACACTCAGTTTGCCTACAGTGTGAAAAAGTGACATCCCCAATTCATAGTGGGACAATCACTATTATTTTGTGTCTCAAACCAATATAAAAATATTGTATTACATAAACAATTAAGATTATAATGAACATAAGTAATGTAATTGGGGCTTAGCCGCGCAAAGGTGATTTCATGCTCTTTATGGTGATTAGTATTAGTTCAATGATCCCATACTGTGATCTTTAATATGTGATCAAAGTGAAATGGCCTTCGTGATTCTTTGATATAGGATTAAAGTTAAACTTTGTACAAAATATTTGTTTAATATTAGTGATCCGATCCGAAAGGTTTTTACATGCTCATGTACCACTAAGGTTTCGAGCATGTCCATCCAGGGTTCGGCCTCTGGAGGCCAGGGGCCCAACTCGGGGCAGAAATTTATTTGGGACAATTTTGACTTTATCTAAAATAAGGAAGGGGACTTTATAATTTGTTTGCGTATTTGTGAGGTCATTTTATAGTTTAATTGTTTTTGTTGTGTAATGTTAATCGTTTTTATAATAAAATATGTGTTTGTCATATTATTTTGTCATGTTATTTTTATACATAGGCACCATACATGGAATGCTCCACTTTTAACTGGGGATGGTATCTTTTCATACTGAGTGTAGGCAAAGTGGGTTGTAGGCAAACTGAGTGCAGGCAAAGTGGGTTGAAGGCAAACTGAGTGTAGGCAAAGTGGGTTGTAGGCAAACTGAGTGTAGGAAAAGTGGGTTGTAGGCAAACTGAGTGTAGGCAAAGTGGGTTGTAGGCAAACTGAGTGTAGGCAAAGTGGGTTGTAGGCAAACTGAGTGTAGGCAAAGTGGGTTGTAAGCAAACTGAGTGTAGGCAAAGTGGGTTGTACGCAAACTGAGTGTAGGCAAAGTGGGTTGTAGACACACTGAGTGTAGGCAAAGTGGGTTGTAGGCAAACTGAGTGTAGGCAAAGTGGGTTGTAGGCAAACTGAGTGTAGGCAAAGTGGGTTGTAGACAAACTGAGTGTAGGCAAAGTGGGTTGTAGACAAACTGAGTGTAGGCAAAGTGGGTTGTAGGGAAACTGAGTGTAGGCAAAGTGGGTTGTAGGCAAACTGAGCAAAGTGGGTTGTAGACAAACTGAGTGTAGGCAAAGTGGGTTGTAGACAAACTGAGTGTAGGCAAAGTGGGTTGTAGACAAACTGAGTGTAGGCAAAGTGGGTTGTAGACAAACTGAGTGTAGGCAAAGTGGGTTGTAGGGAAACTGAGTGTAGGCAAAGTGGGTTGTAGGCAAACTGAGCAAAGTGGGTTGTAGACAAACTGAGTGTAGGCAAAGTGGGTTGTAGACAAACTGAGTGTAGGCAAAGTGGGTTGTAGGTAAAATGGGAGGACACCGTTAAAAGTACACATATTTCATTTTCCTTTGTCCATAAAATGCTCCATCTTCTGTAATGATGTAATTTTCTGTGTGAAATAGATGCAAAACACGTGTAAATGTATGCCCGGTATAATTGCTAGTCGCAGGCGTAAACGTACGCTTAAGGTAATCTTAGGGCTAAGATCGCTTCGTGGAACGGGGCCCTGGGCTAAAAATGCTAGTGTGAACGAGCCTTTAAAGTTTTATAGCATGTCCGTAATAACACAAAACGGTCTTGAGCTTTTGTAGACATAAGGATAACCAAAACAGACGGGAAGTACAGAAATGAATATTCTAAGGAAAAAAACCTCCAAAATAATAAAAATAAAATAAAATACAATTTCAGACATAGAACCGTACAATAATTTTAACGAATTAAATACCTTTACACTGGCGTACGAAGCGGCGGGTGGGGTTGGTAAAGGGGGGAGGCATGTGCCCTCCACTTTGTGGGAGCAGCGATGTATTTAAAAAATATATATATTTATACATGTACAAATCAATGAATAAATGTACTTTATTAACAAAATAAAAATTAGAGCGAATCGAAACATGGAACGAAACGACTCGGTTAGAGGTACGAAACGACTCGGGTGAACTAGTAATAAGGGCTAAACAACCTGCTACCATATTAGTTTGGTAACTGAAAACTTAAAAATTTCATCAATGTGTTATATAACAAAATATCAGAGTGAAAGGATTTATTAGAAATTACTCCGATTGTGTGATGCAGAAGCCCTTGTCGGTATTAATTCAATGTGTGGTTGCTGAAGTGATGATAGCGGGGTACCTCGCCCCAGGTTTCATTGAAAACTGGTCTGGTAGACGTGTTCAGAGTAACGCTTCTCGCCGAGGCCAATTGTTTGGTATCACGGTTCATCGAAAAGGCACCTTGACACTAGCTGTACTTGAAATACTTTTACCGATAGCTGCTGGCTGAACACACAACATGACAGGTATGGCAAAGAAAAGATTGCTTGGCTATTGTCGCGATTCTCCGATCCATCTATAACTCGTTCCGCCTA
Source organism: Gigantopelta aegis (assembly GCF_016097555.1). Lineage (NCBI taxonomy): Eukaryota > Metazoa > Mollusca > Gastropoda > Neomphalida > Peltospiridae > Gigantopelta > Gigantopelta aegis. Next base: position 14,313,851 of record NC_054705.1, read on the forward strand.
AATTATTATAATCCAAAGGTTGTGATAACCAACTGTGTAAGCGCGGCAATTGTTGGTCCTTTTCGGTGGTTTTCCATTTGATATTTGATGTATCACCAGTTCGAGGAAAATATAGCTAATAACACAGACGGGACCGATAATTTAGTTCGAGCGAAGGCTTATAGTCGACTCTGGACGTATTCGACCCATCATCAGTTAATATAAGGGTTTACTGGACAAAAAACTTGGAACTTCGTTTTTGGTTCGAGCGTTGCGGTGTGATCGACCCTTCCGAGGTCGAGCCAACGAGATTCTACTGTATATATATATATATATAGAATACTGGTGGTTATCGTTAAAGGCTTGAAAGGTGCTCGATACTTTAAAAGAGAGTAGAGCATGTAATAAATATATATATTTCATTTTGGTCCTACGCTATTACTCAGAGTTTCACGCCCTTCGACGATCTTCAGATAGCTGGGAACTGGGAAACTCTATTAACGTGCCCCTATCCACGAAGGTTCAGGCACGCCCACTTCTGATTTAGCCTCTGACTTCGCCAGTGGCCAACTCCGACAACGGACAATGCCAAGCAAGTTCGATAGTATACAAAGCAAGCGTAACAACTGGCGCAACATCAAAAACATACATCGGTCTATCTGGCGGTAATTTCAAACAACGATATAACAATCACACGAAATCGTTCAAACACGAAACATACTCGAAAGAAACCGAGCTTTCAAAACATGTCTGGGAACTAAAAAAAACAGCGAATAAATTATGAAATAAGCTGGCAAATTATCAAACAATCGAACACGTACAAACGAAACTCCGGCCAATGCAATTTGTGCAATGAGGAAAAGCTCGCCATCCTACAAACAAAAGACAAAAATAATCTCAACGAAAGGACTGAGCTCATCTCAAAATGCCGTCACACCAGCAAGCTTAAACCACGCAACCGCAGTACATAAAAACCCTGCAATCTGTTCACCAGTGTCAGCTATCCGAAGATCGTCGAAGGGCGTGAAACTCTGAGTAATAGCGTAGGACCAAAGTGCAATATATATATATAACCAAATAAGTTTTAGAGTGTATTAGATTGATGATGTAAACTACATCAAAAATTTAATTTATTCTTCCATATTTACAAAAAACCACAAATAAACGTCACTGTATACAAGAAAGTCACATGACATGCTGTCAAAGTTGAAGGTTGTCAAACATGGATTTTACACATTAGAACATTCGTTTAATAGTGTGTGAATCCACCCCTGGCGCGAATACACTCGACACATCGTTGCCTCATGCTGTTGATCAGACGTCTGAAGAACTCTTGGGGAATGGCCTGCCATAAGAAGCTGACCCAGATCATGAAGGTTGGCCGGAGGGGCATGGTTATCCCGAACTCTCCTGCCTAATTCGTCCCAGGCGTTCTCTATTGGGGCCAAGTCAGGCGAATATGCTGGACAATCCATCCTGGCGATACCTTGTTGTCTGAGAAAGTCCGTTACCACCCTGGCGCGGTGGGGTCTGGCATTGTCATCCTGCAGAAAAAAAGGCCTGGGAGAACCAACGGCCGGATAATCTCATTCAGATAGCGGATTCCATTCAGATTGCCATCCACCACATAGAGGGGGGTCCTGTGGTGGATAGAGATGCCGCCCCACACCATGACGCTGCCACCACCGAACCGGTGACGTTGTCTAACGTTAACGTCAGCGAAGCGCTCCCCAGGACGTCTGTAGACACGAACCCGACCGTCGTTGAACTGGAGACTAAACTTGGACTCATCAGTGAACATCACTCGACCCCATTGAACACGTTGCCACCGCAGATGAAGTGTGCACCAGTGACGTCTGGCCGTTCTGTGACGTGGTAGGAGTGGTGGTCGAACAGCCTGGCGACGGCAGCGTAGATTATTGGCTCTCAGACGATTGCGTATGGTTTGATCAGACACTCGAGTTTCAGTCGCAGTCCGCAGATTGTCACGTATTCGGCGTGCAGTGGTTGTGCGTTGACGTAGAGCCATATTGGTGATGTAGCGGTCCTCTCTATTTGTAGTGCTTCGGGGTCTTCCCGAACGTGGACGATTTCGAACAGAATTCGTTGCTTGGTACCGTTGCCACAGTCGGCCAACGACACTCTGACTGACACCAAGTCTCAGAGCAACATTTCTTTGCGTATTGCCATCCTGAAGCCAAGCAATAGCCCTTCCTCGATCTTCGATAGTCAGTTGACGTCGTACCATTGTCGAATTTGGAGTGTGCACCGTACACGAACGCAAGCTCCAATTATACGGAAATTCAGCATTGGGAACATGGAATACACATGCAAAGCGTGCAAATGAAGCGCTTTGTGAAAAAGCAAGTTATGGGCACTTAGCAGACCTTTCGCTTTCGCCTTAATTTACGTACAAATGTAAGCATATTTTCGCCATTAGAACTAGTCGACAGTGTCAATGACAGTGGATTTTAATTCATTTATGGGTTGCTTAGACCCACTTTCGTCAAAATGGAACAATACCATGCGTGACATTATGGTCTAGCTAATATAATTGACATTCAGAAAATAATGTCGAAAATATCGTCTGACCCTTAAATTCTTTTGAGTAGTATATATATATATGTGTGTGTGTGTGTGTGCGCGCCCCCCCCCCCCCCCCCACACGCACACACTTTTTGGCACCTTCCTACGCCCTTGCTTTAAAACTATCTTGTAAACGTGCGACACAAAAACAATATAAAGATTGCATAATGCAAACAATTCTGGGGATCTTGTCAAAACAATGTAAGGAAGAAATAAAAAACATTACTGGGTCTACATTCTAAAACAGCTTCCTCTATGATATGTTTTATCATCCACTACCGGCCTCTGTGCTGCCGTGGTTAAGCCATCGGATTTAAGGATGCTAGGAACTGGGATCGAATCCCACCCTGAGCAAGTTTTAACAACTCAATGGATATTATAAGTAGGTCTCAGGCCACTACACCGACTTGTCTCTCACTAAGAACTAAGAACTAACCACTAACCCTCTGTCCTGTAGAGACAGCCCATATAGCTGAGGTGTCACTATGCCCAGGACAGCGTGCTTGAACCTTAATTGAATAAAAGCTCGAAAATAAATATAAACAAACTTCTTCCACTTTGACACGTTCCCGCTTGTTTTTATCTTCTGGTTTTATTGTGTTTTTTTCTGATGACATCACTGCCGAGATAAGCGATGGCCATATAAAAGCAGACGACCTTTATTTTTGTCACAGAACGTTTGTGTCATCTGTCTTAACAGAACGTGCAGCTTCGCGCGACACCAACTTTTGAGTCATCTGCGCAAATGTTGCGCGCGCTTCTACCCCTGCTTGCTGCGTGCACGAGCACGCTGGTGAGCGGGGAACGAACGAAGGTGTGCTGTTTCCAGTCGAATGAGTCCAACAAGTCTGTGTACGACTACAGCCCGTACGACATCCACGGCGAAAACAAGGTGAACCTCTCCGACTACAGGGGCCAGATTCTGTTGATCGTCAACGTGGCGGGCTTTTGACGAGCGACGCCGCAGTATTACTTCCTGAATGCACTCAACAGGGACTACAAGAACTTCACCGTCATCGGGGCTCCGTGCAACCAGTTTGGCATGGTAAGTCATCCTCTCTCGTCTTAAAGCAACTGACACTAGTTTTTAAACACCACGGCGTATTTTTTCACAATAAGAGCCTCGTGTTTTCTCTCTTTTTTTTCTTTCTTTTTTTTGGGGCGGAGAGGGGGGGAGGGGTGTCAAATAATCTTCTTCTTTTTTTTCTTTTTTTTTTAAATCAGACACTACTTATATTTTATGGTTTAGAATATCCTAGCTCGAGTACTCTGCCGTTCGAGAGCTATTCGGACATTTGAATCGTTATGATCGGTCTGGTTGAGATGTAAAAACGGCTATCACGGTCAAATGTCCGTCTAGCTCTAGACGGCAGAGTAGCCAACTCGGGCTAAGTATGTTCATCCTGGACCAATGGCGTAGCCAGCATGAGGCAGACGAGACGCTTGCCTCGCCTGGAATTTCCCCAGATTTATTATATTTTCCCCATGACACTGATATTTATTTTACAGGTCTGGGTTTTCCTCGGCGTTTTTTCCTCTCTGGCTATGCCCCAGCTGGTGTTTGTAATGCCACGAAAAACATTTTTCATAATTCTAAAAACGCACATACTTCTGAGAAGTAACGGTTATAGAGACGAGCTTTAGTCTATTTTAAAGAGTATTTCCCAGTTTCAACATCACAGAGTCTTGTTAGACTTGTAAGCTTTGACGGGAAGTAGCCCATTGGTAAAGCGCCCGCTTGATGCGCGGTCGGTCTAGAGTCGATCCCCGTCGGTGGGCCTATTGGGCTATTTCTCGTTCCAGCCAGTGCATCACGACTGGTATATCAAAGGCCGTAGTATGTACTTCCTGTCTGTGCATATAAAATATCCTTTGTTGTTAATGGAAAACAATGTAGCGGGTTTCCTGTCTAAGACTATATGTCACAATTACCAAATGTTTGACATCCAATAGCCGAGGGGCGGGACGTAGTACAATGGTAAAGCGTTCGCTTGATGCGCGGTCGGTCTGTGATCGATCATCGTCGGCGGCGCTATTGGGCTATTTCTCGCTCCAGCCAGTGCACCACGACTGGTATAGCAAAGGCCATGGTATGTGTTATCCTGTCTGTTGGTTGGCGCATATAAAAGATCTCTTGCTGCTAATCGAAAATAGTAGCCCATGAAGTGGCAACAGCGGGTTTCCTCTCTCAATATCTGTGTGTTCTTTAACCATATGTCCGACGCCATATAACTGTAAATAAAATGTGTTGAGTACGTCATTAAATAAAACTTTTCTTTCCTTTCTTCTAATAGCCGATGATTAATAAATCAAAATGCTCTAGTGGTGTCGTTAAACAAAGCAAACTAACTATTGCAACTTTATCCAGATGTGTTACCGGTTTGTAGATCAACCAAACTTGGTGTCTATTTTCACGGGTTCAAACTAGTGTATAGGTCAGATCTATTCCAAGAGACCTCGCCGTGAAAACAATTAAGGCGAGTGATTAATTTCTCCCGTAACTTTAAATTATGGGGAGCCATTTAAGATATTTTCCATATTGATATCGTATAGATTCACATGGTAAGAAATGCTACAACCCAACCCGCTACCGACCCTGGTCGGGCTGCTTGTGCTCTCTTGCACTTGCCAAGCGCGGGCGATCCCCTCTCATACCCTCCCCCCACCTGTCCTGGAAGGAAGGAAGGAAGGAAGAAAATGTTTTATTTAACGACGCACTCAGTACATTTTATTTACGGTTATATGGCGTCGGACATATGGTCAAAGACCATACAGACATTGAGGGAGGAACCCCACTGTCGCCACTTCATGGGCTACTCTTTTAGATTAGCAGCAAGGGATCTTTTATATGCACCACCCCATAGACAGGATAGCACATACCACGGCCTTTAATGTATCAGTCGTGGTACAATGGCTGGAGCGAGATATCCTGGAAGGAGGAGCCGGCATGACAGGCATGTGCTACAACAGCTTGCTCTGAATGTGCACGTTAAAACCTACATGTATGAACTGACCTGACCTGACCTGACCAGAGCTACAAATTGCTCTCCTTGAGCTATAGTCTCAGAGGAGTGATGGGGAGCGGGAGCGATAGCTCACCATAAACGACCTGGGCTACGTTCAGCCAGACTGAGCGGAAAAACGTCCGCTAGACTGGTTTATGCGCTTCACGGTAAACCAAATGGCCACGTTAGGAACCAGTCAAATAGTTAGCAAATGTTAGCGAAACGATTGCTGGCTGAACTTGGGGGAGCTGTGTTCCAACATCCACCAGCCAGTGGTGTATTCGAAAAGGTGAAGGTCCACGTCTTTTCAAAACTCACAATTAAATGTCCCTGGCGTTGCCAAAGGTGTCGTCTTACCACTACACGTCCAAATCCGGGAAATTGTACGGGCATCGTCGTAACAGAGCCATTGGCATTGCCAGGACTTTATATTGGGGCGGGAGGGGGGGGGGGAGAACTATACTGGGGGGGGGGGGGCCCACACTATGTATGTATGTACAGGCATCGTCGTAACAGAGCCATTGGCATTGCCAGGACTTTATATTGGGGCGGGAGGGGGGGGAGAGAACTATACTGGGTGGGGGGGGGCACACTATGTATGTATGTACGGGCATCGTCGTAACAGAGCCATTGGCATTGCCTGGACTTTATATTGGGGCGGGAGGGGGGGAGAACTATACTGGGGGGGGCACACTATGTATGTATGTACGGGCATCGTCGTAACAGAGCCATTGGCATTGCCAGGACTTTATATTGGGGCGGGAGGGGGGGGGGAGAACTATACTGGGTGGGGGGGCACACTATGTATGTATGTACGGGCATCGTCGTAACAGAGCCATTGGCATTGCCAGGACTTTATATTGGGGCGGGAGGGGGGGGGGGGAGAGAACTATACTGGGGGGGGGGATCCACACTATGTATGTATGTACGCATTTTTATAAAATTTAATACTTAAACAAAACAATTGATTGGGGTGGGGCATGACACCCGTGCAACCCCTTACACAATCACATGTACATGGTTCGCAGCCTGGTACCGGCTCCAACCCAGAACGATTTCTTAAGGGCTCATTGGGTAGGTGTAAGGCCACTACATCCTCTTGTCTCTCTCACTAACCACTAACCACTAACAACTAACCCACTGTCCTGGACACACAGCCCAGATAGCTGAGGTGTGTGCCCAGGACATCGTGATTGAACCTTAATTGGATATAAGCACGAAAATATAAGTTGAAATGAAATATAAACAGAATACGGCTAGAGATTGCACATCACCATTCAATTGTGCATACGTTTTGATTTTGTTTTAAATTTAGATTTAGATTGTTGTTTTTTGGGGGTTTTTTTTATATGCTTCTTGTTGTTGTCGTTGCAGTTGGTTGTTGTTTTTGTTGGGTTTTTTTGTGTTTTTGTTTTTGTTTGTTTGTTTGTTTGGGGGTGTTTTGTTTTTGTTTTTCGTTGTTGTGTTTGGGGTTGTTATTGGGGTTTTTTGTTGTTGTTTTATTTTGTTTTGTTTTGTTTGGGGGGTTTTGGTTGTTTGGTTGTTGTTAATTTTTTTTTTTTTTTAGTTTTTTTTTTGTGGGGGGGAGGGGTGTGACGGAACATGCTCTTATTTTTTTTCGCCTGTGGCGATGTTAATTGTTCAGAGGGCCGTGTGCGGCGTGGTTACGTAATAATCCTGTGCGATAGTGGTCGAGCTGTTCCCAGTATGCACTTAAGACCAGGTGGGCACCTTGTTACGTAATACCTCCGCGCGACCGTAAATTAAAAATTAACCAGTTAGGAATAGAGTTGTAATTCCTTTATTAATTAAGTTCCCCTGGAAGCGTTTCTCAATTATCACACGTGTGTGTGTTGTGTCACGGTGAAGTGATTAGAATATTGTGTAAACTAGACACCTAGAGATTAACTAATTAAGTGATCAGTTCTGGGTTGTTATTATTTGTTGTTGTTAATTAACTACTGCGGCAGTACATTTGTCAGCGTAGTATTAATACAGATTCCAAAGAGTATTGTGTTTTTGTTGTGTTTTCTAGTGAACTAAACGTGCTATATATATAAATATTTATGTAAGATCGTATCTCTGATATACCTAGAGACGAGCCACTCGGGTATTGGACTGCCCGATACAGAGAGATCTAATAGATATACAGTTAGGAGAGATATTTAGATAATCGAGTTTTATTCAGTTACGGGTATTATAGGATCCCCGTGACAGGAGTAAACATTGGGGCGCTCGTCCCGGATCTGAAACGGGACATGCATATTTAAAAAGTATTGTTTGTAAATGGGGGCTTTATAAATTATTTTTACAAATTACCAGAAGTAGCAACGTTGTTCACTAGAAAATTAATTAATAATAAGTGCGTCATACCTAAACATGGATAAGAATTTGATGGATAGGCCTACGCTTAGTGTAGTGGAGATTAAGCGAGCACGTAAGGCCGAGTTAGTTGAAATCGCGAGTGAGCGGGACATTGATTTAACATCAGCTAAAACATTAGGAGATATAAGGACAATTATTATCCAGGAAGTTTTTGGTGATAGTCCTGTTATGGAAGACAGTGAGATTGTTCCAGAGATAGAGATAAATGAGTTGAGTGTGGAACAACAATTAGCTTTTAAAAAGCTTGAGTACGAAAGAGAAGAACGTGCATTAGATAGAGAGAGAGAGAGAGAGAGAGAGAGAGAGAGAGAGAGAGAGAGAAGGAGAGAGAGAGAAGAGAGGAATAGAGAAGATAGAGAGAGGGAGAGAGAGAGAGAGAGAGAGAGAGAGAGAGAGAGAGAAAAGAGGGATAGAGAGAGAGAGAGAGAAAGAGAAAGAGAAGAGAGGGATAGAGAGAAAGAAGATAGAGATAGAGAAGATAGAGAAAGAGAAGAGAGGGATAGAGAGAGAGAGAAAGAGAAGAGAGGGATAGAGAATTCCAGTTAGAAAAATTAAAAGTGGAACATGAGTTAAAGTTGAATACTGAAGAAGTTAGACGGGAGGCAGGAAATGGGTTTAACATGTCGGAGGCTTATAGATCAGTGCCTGTATTTGACGACCAGCCTGGGCCCGTATTTATCAAGGAACTTAAGTTTTGACTTAAGTTTGAACTTAAGTTTTTGAAATTGACTTATCTAAGTCAAAAACTTAAGTTGGTATTCATCAAACAACTTAAGAAAAACTTAAGTAAGTCAGAGAGAAAAAGTTAAGTTTGTGGTCGTTAAGGAAGTACTTACAATTCATAAACATCCGGGAATACACATTTTTAAAATTAAAAACCGAGAAGTAAAGAATAACTAAGGGAAGATTAAACAATGAAACAAATAAATCGAAAAAAATACATAAATAAAAATAAGGCCATTTCATTGTACACTGCGCATGATTAGTGGAAATTCTTTACCGGTTCTTGTTGAGTGTTACGCTGGCGTGATAACCAAGCTAGGGAAATCCCATCTATTTTTATATGGGATTCCCCAAGAGTTATTGCAGACGACAATGTCATCGTCATGGATGGAAAAAAAAGACGGCCAAACTGGACCAGCGAAGAATGTCTAAATTTAGCCCAGTTAGTGGCGACTAAAAAAAAGTTTGTTGAGGGCAAATTCTCTCCTGAAGTGACGTCAGCAAAGCGGCAAGAGGCGTGGCAGGTAAGAAAACACAATAATAATAATAATAATAATAATAAATGAAATAATAAAAAGAAATCTTCAGTTTAAATAAATATTAACACACACCATCTCCACACACACCCTAAAAATAATAAAAAAATAAGAGAAACAGTTAAAAATATCTTATCTTTTACGTTACACTGCAACATTTATTTTTTTGATTGGTAAGTGAGGCTGTATAATACGACCTCCGTGAAATAAAAAAAAAAATGTACGCCTACGTGGACTGTGCTTGTTACACATAACTGTTTAATCGTTTTGCTTAATATGTGTAGAAACCACAGCCTATAAATTTTAAGTTCGATGACATAATCGCTGCATCACCACAGCCGATTAAAGAAATCAATACCATCATCAAACAACGCACGAATTCAGAAAGAGCTATTTCACGAGCTATTTCACCACACATACGTCTTGTGCGTCTATATAAACCTGTATCGAGTTATCAACCACACACGAACGTCAAAATTATATATATCAATAATAGTATAAGTCAGCAGCGGTGTCTACACTTATGAATAATGGCAAATTACAATTAAATTCTCATTACTTACACCAAATGTCTAACATAATTACTTTTTTCATTACAGCTACCATTTATGAAATAATTATTATTACAATTAATTAATTTTCATAAAAGAATTACTCAACTTTAATAAGTTTGATACAAATAAAAATACAAAACGTTAACACAACGATTTCACTAAACTGAAACGGACTTACAAAATACCGTTACCAACCATCATAGTCACACTAGCATGCACCTGGCACTGTTTATACTTTTTATTATTTGACATATCTTTAGGGAGGGTATGGGGATAGATCTAAGTGGGAAATATACATATACGTAGAATTTGTAAGTTTAATGACAAAGACTGACGTTTGTATGAAATGATGAAAATGGAATAATAATTTAAAAAATAATATCAATATAAAACAATACACATACAAAACAAAACAACACCATCCTCTGTTCACAATAAATATAATGTATTAATTCCGTGAGTATAGTTAATATTAAGTGTAGTTAATATTGATTACAATTACAAAAAGTCAATAAAGAAACAAAATTTGAATTACAGAAACTACTGAAAATATTCAGTCGAAGTTGTAAATCATTGCACTTATTGAAATATTTATTTTTATTTAGTTCATTACAAATCAAGTAAACGCCACATCAAGCCAAATAAGAACCAAGGATGAGGTTGAAAAAAAATGGAAAAACATGAAGAGTTCATCAAAAAAACATTTGTCTGCATTTAATTGCAAAACCATTGCAACAGGTACAGTAACAGTAATAACTATAGCTAAGACCATTTCAATTTAATGTTTTGATGACATTTTAAGACACCCAGAATACACTTTTAATAAATATAAAATTAGTGTTTTCTTAATGAAATGACATTACACTTAAAAGTTCACAAACATTTTGCATACAATTCTTCAGTGTCATTTCATTGTTACAACCACAATTGGAATCATTGTATTTGTCCTCAGCAGTAAGAAAAAAAGAGAGTTATTTCAATTAGTTCAGTGTAATAATGAAATCACATAATAAAAAGAGAAATACATTATATTTCTTAAATTTTACTTGTCATTCACAAAATAAAAATAATTGAATTATGAAATTAGATTGGCCTATCCGACAACTACATTTATATCTATGTCAACAATTAACATTTTTGATATAACAGTACTGGAATATCACACTACCCTGTGGTTGTATTGGGTCATATTAAGCCACTAAAATGATACTGACAAAGCTAGCTTGGTAGTTAAAACCAATACTGGGGAAAAGCATGTGCTAATAAGAAGGACAAAAAGGACTATGGTATGAACAAATATTGTACATACATGTCTTAAATCAGTGGGGCAACACCCCCCCCCCCCCCCCCCCCCAAAAACCCACAACAACAACAACAACAAAAAAACCCCACCTACAATAACAATAACCCTCACAAAGGCTCAAAAGGAAAAAACCCCAAAAACCAAACAATCCACAAACCAACATGGAACATTTATTTGAAAATCACTTTTTAACATTTAAGTTTTCAATATATGCACACTAATAGACGCTTTACTTTATTTCAAAAACAGGAGGAGGGACACCACCAAAACCACTGAGTCCTGTTACTGACACAGTAATAGATGTCATTGGCAGAGACAATGTCTCCCTCACTGGTATTCAGGATGGGCTTGACACATGCATGCTGCAGTTTCTGGATTATGATCAATCTAGTCAAAAGTATGTACTTCTAAAAATACTTGATATATACCATTTTCATATTTACCCCAATGGTCTAAAGCATTTGCCTGAGATGTCTGATATAAAATGTCCCTTGCTGCTACATGTTATTTGAAAAAGACTACTCTATGAAGTGACAGTGGCGGGTTACATCTTTAATTATGTGTCTGGTGCTTAACCATACATGTATGTCCAACACTGTTTAATTGTAATGGAAATGTGTTGAGTGCATCAATAAATAAAATATTTCTTACTCTCTTAACAAGATAAAAAATATTAAGGAAACTATTTTTTAATAGTAAATGATAAGTACTCCAAAGAAAAATGTTATTATTGGCATTAATTTATTGAATGATTGATCAATGTGTATTTTCAGTCAAATTGTTGTGATGGCTGAACTTCATCCAGAGCCACGTGTACACCAGCAAGAAAGTCTAGTTCCTGTACAGCAGCCAGACATTCCAGCCTCTGAGAGGCAACCCATCCAGACTTCTTCACCATCTTATAATTCTCTGTTGAAAGAAAAACTGAAACTGGAAATAGAATGTCTGAAGCTAAAAAAAAATATTTTGAAAATGAAAATTGAAAACCTTGAAGAATAATTTTTAAATAAACATAACGATGTAGAAATGTTAAAACTTTATTTTCCATTGACAATTTAACAAATAAATTACATTAAATTCCAAAAACAATATATCACTTTTAATCATGAATAATTTCATTTCAAAAACAAAATTGAAATATAATTATGATATTACATTGATGTATATAAATAGCAGGTACAAAACTATAGGTAGTACTAAACCAAATAACTTCCGGCTGGGTCAAAATGCGAGGTGCACCCAACTTTTGATAGAGAAGTGAACACCACAAGTCCTGTGATTGGTTATAAATATGAGTGTGTTGATTGTAAAAAATAATAGTTTCATCTGGGTAAAAAAAAATTGCAATTTTATTTCATCTAGTACCAATGTGTCAAGCAGCCTTGTGCTTGAAACATGTATGGGGTACCTGTAAAAAAAGTAATAATCGAATTTTGTGCGAAACTAGGGTAGTCATAGACGCTACCCGTTATCTCAGAAACGAGCAGCTTGACCCCCATTTTTTTCTGATTCATTTTAAGTGTAAGGTGGTGGTAGTATTTATATCCGTGGCGTTTATGTCGGTTTATACGTTGCAGGTAGGAGTTTTAGCCACATATGTTACTATTGTCGTCTGTGGGATTTGATTTGCTAGTATACACCCAATAGTACAGCTGAGATACATGATACATCCTTAAGAGGTTTGATAGAGAAAAACACACATTAATGAATGTGTTGTATGTACGACTGGATTATAACTGTATGCCATTTATGCAGTCGGATGGATTAATAACTTGTTTCGGATCAACCACTGTTTATTATTGTTCTTTATAACAAAGGAAATAGTTTTGTATTATGTGTAATATGGTGACACATTTATAGTGGCAAACAAAGCTGAACAAGGTTTTCCTTTAGTGTTCAAAATTTAGACTCATTATATGATTGATCTTGAAAAATGAAAAGTCTGTTTCGGTAGCCTAGAGATAGCACAGGGTCTATTAAGTAAAACAGTAAAAACATAGGTCAAAGTAACCTACCAGTGGTACACAATACACTGCCATCCCCCGTTGGAGTTGCATACACACGTTTGATGATCCTATATGAATTGATAAGAAAGATATGCCATGCACAATGATTCATTTCAATGTGTAGTAAACAATAAACAAAAGAAAAAAAGTTAAAGCTTATTTTGTTTAATAAATCAATATGCTGTAGTCGTGTTGTTAATCATCGGCTATTGGATGTCAACAATTTGATATTACTCATAGTCTTAGACTAACCACAGTACATTTTTTCCATTAGTACAAAGGGATCTTTGTATGCACAGGACAGCACATACCAACACCTTTGATATACAAGTCATACATTGCCATCTCATAACAGACCCATCAAAGGCTGGCATTAAGTTATTATCATTATCAAATAATGATTTGTTATTGTATTAATACAGTGTTTGAAATGTGACAACACCAGACAATGGCTATTTGCTTTCTTGAATATGCCTGGCTGTAATTCATGAACACTTAAAGTAGATTAAAACTTGACTCCATAATGGATAATATAAACAACAAAAATATAAGTAATGTTTGATTTCAATGATCATAAACAGCTTTAATACTGGAAAAATATGTCTTAGTGTTTAACAAGTAGGGTCTGTCCCATTAATATTTATTAATATTTGTTAATGCTTACATGAAAAGTGAATGCTTACATGAAAAATGATTAATGGCAAAACAGCTGTCTGTATTGGGCCCCTGCAGCAAGAGGGTTCACCACAACTCCATCATCTCCTGGTACCTCTCCCTGTATATGTCCATCATCTGCCAGGGGCAAATCTCTCTCCTTGCATATATTGTGCAGAACAGCACAGGCAATTGTAACCTAATTATTAATAATTATGTTTTAATACAGTTTTCATAACCAGGCAGTTGGAACCTAAATATTAATAAATATGTGTTAATAGGTATCATAACCAAATAAAGTTAATAATTTGAAGTAATACATTTCATTAATTGTAATTTAATAATGATCATTTGTTCAAAAGTCATTATAATGATTAATTTACAGTTTGAATATATAATGGAAATATTTCAGTTTTCTGGGGGTTCTTTTCACATTTATCTCTTTGTCATAATCTATTATAGGCCTACTGTTAATGTGGATTACAATAAAAGAAGTTGACATGTTTCTATCAACGATTTGTTTTGTTATACTTTTTGGTCTAGACACTTAAAAACAAAATACAACTGATCAGACAATTATTAGTATGTTTTAAATGTTCAAATCATTAATTTCAGCAAAAAATATATCAATAATCCTTTGCATTTAGATTTTAATAGCATATGTTTTGAACAATGAAAATGACTTTTCTGCTTACACATATTTTTTTCTTATTCATCTAGGAATAAATGGAATATTTCTTTCAAATTAAGAAATATATTTCTATATTACTTTACAGGTAACCAGCCATAATTCCTTGAAATACATCAATGAAATACGTCAATTAAATAATCTTGTCTTTGTTGTTGGTATGCATTAAGTGTACCTTGCAAGCCTTTTCAGGTCGGAGTCTTATTTCCCCATGTAACACATGAAATCGTCTCTTCATCTGACCAATGACTCTTTCGACGCAGCTCCTGATCTTCTTATGTGATCTTTTAAAATAAGCAAAAAAATTATTGAACTAATTAATATATGAATTATTATATATGTGATATGCAGATTCTACATTACTGTCATTTGCATGTATTGAATTAAATTGTATTGCTTTTTATTGACTTTATTATTATTAGCTCTATTTTTCATTTATTTATTTACTTCTTATTTATTACATGTTTAAGATGTATAACTTTTTAAAAGCCACATTGTGCATTTCAAAACATACATGTATACCTTGGCTTATGTAGTAAAGAAACCAAGTTTCGTTAAATTTCATTCATTCATTCCTATATAAATAACCTAATATTGCACTGTACATTTTTTTTCAGCCATAGCTGGGGAGGAAAGGGTGATGGGGGTGATGTGTGTGTATGTGTGTGTGTGTGTGTGTCTGTGTGTATGTCTGTGTGTGTGTGTGTTTGTCAGCGTGTGTGTGTGTCTGTATGTGTGTTGTGTGTGTGTCTGTCTGTGTATGTGTGTCTGTCTGTGTGTGAGAGAGAGAGAGAGAGAGAGAGAGAGAGAGAGGAGAGAGAGAGAGGAGAGAGAGAGAGAGAGAGAGAGAGAGAGTTATAGCATTTTTATTTTAACTTTTATTTGGATGTAATATGATTTTTGGGTTTCATAATATAATTTACATTTGGGTTCATTTGATGCTTGTTCTTTCATTTGGGTTCATTGTGTATTTTACTATTTGGATAAACCATCAGACCGCAATAGACTGGTTCATGAACATTTTCAATAACTTTTGCCAACACGTGATTTCAAAACGACTGTGAAACTTTGATTTACCGATTGTAATTCGTCTGTGGACCAGGAAGTGGACGAAGAAATGGTGTTAGAATCCATCTTCTACAAGGATAGGCGCTGTCGCCAAGCAAATGACAGCTCACTGGTACACGATGATGTTCAAATAGTTGGTGCAGCCCGCTGTTTTTGTCAGTATCCTCGAATCATGCGTTGACCCTGGCCATCGCGCTACAACGTCTATTATTCGGTCATCACTATCAACCACTATTTGGGTGTTAATACTGTGATATCGATGCCTATTTACAAATTCGTTTTCATTAACTGTGGATGTGGGTTCCGTCAATGATGCCAACAACACCGGGAAAGTTCGCAACATTATAAAAGCGCTGTTGGTGACGGCGAATTTCGTTTGGATCAGTTGGAAACTTTATGAACCTTTTAATTATTTCATTCGATGTCAAACTATCGAGTGTTTGTTGCACAATTCTAGATACAGTGGGCTGACTCACCCCATGGTCATCGCCACTACATAATTGAAATTTCCCCGTAGCCAGGTATCGTAAAGTAACAAGAACTTTGGTTACGGCGTCAACTGACTGACTCCTATGAGTCAGTGGACAAATATCCTTAGCCAAAAGGTCAGTGATATATTCTATACTATTTCTATCAAACCTATACCTCTCCACAAGTTCAAAATCGTTATAAAGATTCAAAACTGGCTTCCTTTCATTAAAATATCTTGGCAAACGCCCAGCAGCCATTTTATCTTTAGAATGACTTAAGTTGATTAAAAAAAACTTAAGTCTGGTCGGCAGGTGGCTAAAAAGTTAAGTCAAAAACGGACCAAACTTAAGTCTAAGTAGGTTGATAAATATGACTTAAGCTGTTTTATGAAACTTAAGTCAAAATTGTAAAAACTTAAGTATTTTTAGCTGACTTAAGTTTTTTTTATGACTTAAGTTCCTTGATAAATACGGGCCCAGGAGGTAGATATGTTCTTCCAACTTTTTGAACGGGCCGCTAAGCAGCTAAATTGGCCTCAGTCTAAGTGGACATTGTTAGCCGTGTCTAAATTTAAGGGGAAGGCTAGCGTAGCTTATAATTCAATGAGTGATGAGCGAGCAAGTCAGTACGACCTAGTTAAGTCTGCGGTGTTGAGGGCTTATGAATTACGACGTGAGGATTATCGTTTACGGCATAACGAGTTGAGAAAAACGCAGGGTCAGTCTTATAGTGAGTTTGTGGCTAAGAAGGCAGGGATGTTTGATAAATGGGTGGTTTCTCATCAGGTAGAGTCATATACCGAGATACGGGAGTTGTTGATCTTACAGGACATTAAAAATTGATTACCAGTTAGCTTACGTATTCATTTAGAGGATCGTGATGTCAAAAAGATAGAGGAGGCAGGCATAGTGGCAGATGACTACGTGTTAATACACAAAGCTCAGGCAGTACAGGGTAGCTCTATACAACAGGGTGATAAGAAGAAATTTCAGCCAGGTTTTTCCCGGGAAAGTAACTATCGGGGAGTGTCATCTAGTTGGTCAGCTAGTCAGGCAAGGAATACACCTGGTGGGCAAAGTAAGGATAAGCCTGCATTATCAGCCAATGCACGAACTTTTCGTCCACATTGCAGTTACTGTAAAAAGGATAACCATCTTGTCGGGGACTGTTTTAAAAGGAAACGCGATAATGCGCAAGTGGTCGGTTTAGTGAGGTCAGCTCCGTTAGCGAGAGAGTTAATGGTTAGTCCCGTATGTGTCCACTGGTATGGTTTGTGATGTGAAACAAGAGTTGTGTCCTAAGGCAATATCAATCTATCGAGATAAAGGGTGTAACCTGTCGCTTATAACGTCAGTGTTTAGCTGGTATTGAAAATTCAGATACAGGACGTAGTTTGGCCTTAACCTCAGTTACTGGAGAAAAAAATGGTTGTCCGGTTACATAACGTTTTCTTGTGTTCGAAGTTTGTGACGGGACCAGTCGTTATGGGTGTTGTGAAGGACTTGCCTGTTGAAAACATAGGAGTTTTGTTGGGTAACGATTTGACTAGTCAGTGTTGCCAGCCCTAAGGTGACAAATTGTTAATTGAAGACAGCCCTTTACCCATAAAAGAGTGTGAGGTTGATGAGATTAGTTATCCTGCGTGTGTAATGACTAGGGCTATGGCCGGAAGGGTAGCACGAGACCCAGAGGAAAATTGTGATTTGTCTGATACGTGTGTGAGCCATGAAATTGGAGTGGATGAGGTTATCAGTAAAATGGTAGATAAGTCAACTGAGGAACTAAATGTGGTGGAACCTGTTGACCTCCCGCAGAGGGTAAATGAACCAGTTGTGTTTGATAGAGGGGACTTACCTTGTAATAGACAAGAGTTAATCCTAGCGCAGGGGGCTGATCCAAATTTGTTGGCAGCTCTCACTACATTGTTAACTGAGGGAGTATTAATGAATAAGAGAGTTAGAGATAGGAGGTTGCCGGCGACCGAACTAGCTAGGAAGCATCTGAGCTATGCTCAGAGCAAAATAAAATCAGTGTTTGATAGGAAGGCTAGGAGTCGGGAATTTAAACCAGGGGATAAAGTGCTGCTGTACCTTCCCATTAAACGAGGTTCATTACAGAACAGGTATTTCGGGCCCTATCTTGTGCACAAACGGGTTAATGAGACAGGGTATGTGATAAACACTCCTGATAGGGTTAGGAAAAGTAGGTATTGTCACATCAATTTGCTAAAAGGTTATTTTGACAGACTGCCGATAGTTCCAGAGTTACCTGTCCAAACTGAGAGTCACTCAATTGTCTGTGATGACGTCAAGACTGCAGAGATCAAGTTAACCAACAGCCAGATTCTAGCAGACTTGAGCCCCCAGCGAGCAAAGTTGACTACATTGATACAAGACAATGTTTCCATTTGTCAGGACTTTCTAACGGTTACCAACACCTTAATCCAGGATGTGCGCTTGGAACCCAACGCTACACCGATTCGACAGCATGCCTATCGGAGAAAACCTGGAAAACGTGCGACACTGAAAAAGAAGGAAACGAAGTTCCAGTGGTCAGATGAATGCGAGAAGTCATTCAACCGTCTCAAGCAGATGCTCTCCTCGTCTCCCGTGATGGCAGCACCAGACTACCGAATGCCTTTCAAGCTGGCTGTGGATGCCAGTGACGTGGGAGCTGGAGCTGTGCTGTTCCAAGAAGACGAAAATGGACTGGACCATCCTGTAAGTTTCTTCTCCAAAACGTTTGACAAACACCAGGTGAACTATTCCACTATAGAGAAGGAAGCTTTGGCCATGGTACAAGCTCTGAAGCATTTTCAGATCTACATGAAATCGGCAGTGCATCAAGTGGTGGTCTTTACTGATCATAATCCGCTTACCTTCATTCACAGAATGAAAGCCACCAACCAGAGAGTTTTGAGATGGAGTCTTCTTCTGCAGGAATTCCCAATTACCATTGAACACATCAAGGGCACTTCCAATGTAATCGCTGATGCCCTGTCCCAAAGTTGAACGTTGTGATAATGTGTTGACGTTTTTGATTTCTGTTTTGTTTTTATATAATTTATTGTATACCAGGGACTCAGAGAGTCAGTGTGATTACTGGTAGTCACCTTATTACTATGTGTTATAAATGCCCGGATGCGTCGGTTAACGCACATTTGTTTTAATGTAGTATATTTCCCTATTCCTAAAGTAGAGGAAATATCCTCTTTGAGGTGGGGGTGTGTGACGGAACATGCTCTTATTTTTTTTCGCCTGTGGCGATGTTAATTGTTCAGAGGGCCGTGTGCGGCGTGGTTACGTAATAACCCTGCGCGATGGTGGTCGAGCTGTTCCCAATATGCACTTAAGACAAGGTGGGCACCTTGTTACGTAATACCTCCGCGCGACCGTACCCCCCTAATACACACCCAGACCACGTGTGGAGGCCATGCGGCCAGTAGTTACGTAATACCTCCGCGAGTTCTGTTTTACGACCTTGTTTCCTAGCGGTTTGGCGACAGCTAGTCTGACCATCTAAGAAAAAATGTCGTCTTGGTCTCTGTAGAAAATTCACATGATGGGGGAGTACCGCGATGTGACCCCAGGCGATATTCGGTTTTGTAATAAATAGATAGGATTTTAGAGATATCGGGGAGAAACATATTGGAAGGCTTCCGGGGAACGCGTCCGTTTGGACTTGGTAAATATATATTTCTGCTCTGTTGTATAACCTTGATGTGATTGATGTGACTTTAAATATTTTAATACTGTATTATACCCATATTATTTAGAGAGTGTTTCCGGTAAACTGACGAACTAAATTGTAGGCTTCACTGTTCTAAAATTATTAAAGTTTAGCCAGTCATCCTAGAGGACCTAGGTAAACTGTAGGTTATTGTCTTTATTGTGATAGGTACCAGTATTAAGTCTGTATTACAAGGTTACTGAATGAGTAGTTAAGGGTTAATTAAACATTAACCAGTTAGGAATAGAGTTGTAATTCCTTTATTAATTAAGTTCCCCTGGAAGCGTTTCTCAATTATCACACGTGTGTGTGTTGTGTCACGGTGAAGTGATTAGAATATTGTGTAAACTAGACACCTAGAGATTAACTAATTAAGTGATCAGTTCTGGGTTGTTATTATTTGTTGTTGTTAATTAACTGCTGCGGCAGTACATTTGTCAGCGTAGTATTAATACAGATTCCAAAGAGTATTGTGTTTTTGTTGTGTTTTCTAGTGAACTAAACGTGCTATATATATATAAATATTTATGTAAGATCGTATCTCTGATATACCTAGAGACGAGCCACTCGGGTATTGGACTGCCCGATACAGAGAGATCTAATAGATATACAGTTAGGAGAGATATTTGGATAATCGAGTATTATTCAGTTACGGGTATTATAGGATCCCCGTGACAGGAGTGGTTGGGTTTTTTTGGGTGGGTGGTGGTGGTGGTGTGTGTGTGTGTGTGTGTGTGTGTGTGTGTGTGTGTGTGTGTGTGTGTGTGTGTGTGTGTGTGTGTGTGCGTGCGCTCTTTTATTAAAATCATTTCTTTTCTTTGCAGCAAGAGCCCGGAAACAACAGTACAGAAATTCTAAACCACCTGAAATACGTCAGACCCGGTCAGGGGTTCCAGCCAAACTTTCCTCTACTCAAAAAGCTAGAAGTGAATGGAGAGAACGAACACCCGCTCTACACGTATTTAAAGGTGCAGTATCTCGGCATTCAGACTAACTGTCTTCACACAACATAAATATGCATCTCCATCTCTAACACCCGCTCTACACGTATTTAAAGGTGCAGTATCTCGTCATTCAGAGTAACTGTCTTCATACAACATAAATATGCATCTCCATCGCTAACACCCGCTCTACACGTATTTAAAGGTGCAGTATCTCGTCATTCAGAGTAACTGTCTTCATACAAAAATAATCTATGCATCTACCATCTCTACCATCACCAACGTCACTTTTCAAATTCGTATTTTAAAGGGACATTCCTGAGTTTGCTTGCAATTTTTAAGATGTTATCGACTAACAGAGACTTTTTGACGAGTGTAATTACATATCAAATATATTTTTCTGCATAAAATATTAGTGGCTGTATATTAAGCGTGTTTCTGATCGTTCTAATATTTGTACTAGGTTAAATTTCATTTTATTTATTAAAAAATATGTTTTTCGTACGTGCGAAATTATTTGAAGACAAAATCCAGCACATTGAATATACAAACACTGATATTCTAAACAAAAAAATATATTTAATATGTAAGTTTAATCGCAGAAATATTTTATTAGTCGGAAACATCTTACAATGCAGCAAACCCGGGAATTTCCCTTTAATGATTTGCAATTAAATTAGTGTATTAAGTATGTAGTTATTATTTCATCTAGATCTCCCATAAAATAAATACACAAACATACAAACAAAAAACACACCACAAAATAACACACAAACAAACAAACAAAAATCTTAAATGTAAACATTTTACATTTCAGTCATATCATTTTAAAATTAAATCTGGAGGACGGGGGCGATAATTTAAAAAAAAAAAAAAAAAAAAAAAACCTAACAATTTTCGTGTTCAACTTCGGACCGTATTGTAAATAAAGAATAATACACGAGTAAACGTTACATACCATTTATCTCACGAGTTGTTTTAAAATGTATCTAACGAGCAAAAGCGAGTTTTGATACGTTTTTAAACAACGAGTTGTGAGATAAATGATATCTAACGGACACGAATGTATTATTCTATTTCTTACATATCCTGAAAAACCAGGTTTTAAGCAAATTTAAAAATATTTATTGACTAAATTTACAACCCGTTGTACTTGTAGATGCCTTACACGTCACAGACACGATCGTCAGGTTAACTATACATCACAGTGTAATCGATTTCCATCGTGCTGGGGTTTTTTTTTTTTTAATTGGACGTTATGGCATTGGTGACCTGGTCATCACCTAGGAGCAGCCAGTCTCGTCAGGGGGGGGGGGGCCCGTACCCTCCGGGGGGGGGGGGGGGCAGGGGCAGCTGCCCCCCTCTGAGAATCT
>NC_054705.1:14636051-14761020 GCF_016097555.1 Gigantopelta aegis
ATGTTTTGGAAGGAAGGAAGGAAATGTTTTATTTAACGACGTACTCAACACATTTTATTTACGGTTCTATGGCGTGGGACATATGGTTAAGGACCACACACATATTGAGAGAGGAAACCCGCTGTCGCCACTTCATGGGCTACTCTTTTTCGATTAGCAGCAAGGGATCTTTTATATACACCATCCCACTGACAGGATAGTACATACCACGGCGTTTGTTACACCAGTTGTGGAGCACTGGCTGGAACGAGAAATAGCCCAATGGGCCCACCGACGGAGTCGATCCTAGATCGATCGCGCATCAGGCGAGCGTTGTACCACTGGGCTACGTCCTGCCACACGTTTTGGATTTACACCTAAAATCTCATATATTGATGGAAAGAAATCGAGAAACACACATTATAATAGCAAATATTAACTGCAACCAAAGCCGTTATCCACAGAAAAAAGAAATGTTTTATTTAACGCACTCAGCACATTTTATTTACGGTTCTATGGCGTCGAACATATGGTTAAGGTCTCACTACACAGATGTCATCTGCCATTGAAACCCATGTTAAACTGCCCAACTTCAAGTGAAGATTGCCCATAGAACGGGTTCTCGTTGGCACTAACAACATACACCATTGCAAACATACATTATATAAGCATTTATTTTCACTCCAAAATTGAGAACATTTCCGTCTCAGTTTTTTGCTATATGACCGCATCTGGCTGTAGTACCGGTCCGAATAGGTGGTTCATTAACCGATTCACTCCGGCTGTCACTTGCGCTATATACCCATGTCCCAAAAGGTCGATGCACAATATTACAAAATAACATGGGCAAAATACAGCCAGAAGGCTTACCATTAAACATACATATTGTTTTAATTCTTCACCATTTGCTAGAAGTGAATATGTGACCCATAACATGTGTCCCAGTTAGGAACTATAGTGGACCGTGATCAATGAACTGTCACCCGGAAGTGATCTGTGTAGTGAGACCTTAAAGTCTAGTGACCGATTTTGTCAAACTTGGTTTGAAGTCAGTTTGATAATTTGGGTCATTTACACCATGAAAAGCTATACTAGAGCCATGTAACTTATGAACTCTAACCAATACACCAAAAGATAGATGCACCATACCATGCAATAAAACTTCATATCACATTGTTACTCCTTGGTCATCCACACAATAGATGGTCATCAAACAAGCAGCCACTATATGGTAATGTATGACCTTGTTGGTAGTTCCTGATATGGGGAACATACCAAGAAGCTAATTATCTAGTTAGTTCATTAAAAATATTAGTTTCCATCAATTGTTGCTATGGGCAACAATTGTTTCATAATGAAGTGTTGAAATCCTGTTTTTTTCTGTATATTTCAGCATGAAGATCCACATATTATTAATGGCAGATACAAATTCTACTTTCATAGTAGAATACTATGTTATATATTCACAATACCATCAAAACTGTGTGTCATTATGACTGTACATTCGAAAAAATGCATTATGCACAAAATCACAGAAATTAGGGTGAATTTGGATATTGACCTTGTGACCTTGAATTTTGACCTTTTACAATGAGAAACTCAGTGTTAGACACTCAGATCAATTTATTTATTACATGTAAGTATACTAGAATATACATTTTGACACACACACCCCTAAAAAAAGAAAAAAAAAAAAAAAGAAAAATAATAAAAATAGATAAAATTGACGTTTGCAATATTTACCCAAATAGGGCCCCCATACACTTGGCTGAAATCCACATCGATGTAATTACCTTTTATAAGGATGCTACACTAGTACATTTTCATTTTGGCTTGCTAAACTTATATATTTTGGGATAGACAGTAATTTCATGTTTTACATTATGGTCTCACTACACAGATGTCATCTGCCATTGAAACCCATGTTAAACTGCCCAACTTCAAGTGAAGATTGCCCATAGAACGGGTTCTCGTTGGCACTAACAACATACACCATTGCAAACATACATTATATAAGCATTTATTTTCACTCCAAAATTGAGAACATTTCCGTCTCAGTTTTTTGCTATATGACCGCATCTGGCTGTAGTACCGGTCCGAATAGGTGGTTCATTAACCGATTCACTCCGGCTGTCACTTGCGCTATAAACCCATGTCCCAAAAGGTCGATGCACAATATTACAAAATAACATGGGCAAAATACAGCCAGAAGGCTTACCATTAAACATACATATTGTTTTAATTCTTCACCATTTGCTAGAAGTGAATATGTGACCCATAACATGTGTCCCAGTTAGGAACTATAGTGGACCGTGATCAATGAACTGTCACCCGGAAGTGATCTGTGTAGTGAGACCTAAGGACCACACAGATATTGAGAGATGAACCCCGCTGTCGCCACTTCATGGGCTACTCTTTTTTATTAGCAGCAAGGGGTCTTTTATATGCACCACCCCACAGACAGGGTAGTACATACCACGGCCTTTGATATACCAGTCGTGGTGCACTGGATGGAACGAGAAATAGCCCAATAGGCCCACTGACGGGGATCGATCCCACACCGACCGCGCATCGAGCGAGCGCTGTACCACTGGTCTACGTCCCGCCCCCCGTTATCCACAGTATCAGAACGTTAACCATGTTACTAGCACTCACTCCCACAGAACTGACATTCGATCCCACATCTCAGTCATTTCATTTCAACTTACTTTCGTGCTTATGTCCAATTAAGGTTGAAGAATGCTGTCCTGGGCAGACACCTCAGCTATTTGAGCTGTCTGTCCAGGACAGCGGGTTAGTTGTTAGTTATTAGTGGTTAGTCAGAGAGAAGAGGGTGTAGTGGTCTTACGTCTACCCACCTACCCGTTGAGTCGTTAAAACTCGCTCTGGGTGGGAACCGGTACCGGGCTGCGAACTCAGTACCTACCAGCCTTATGTCCGATGGCTTAACCACGACACCACCGAGGCCGGTTGACCACAAGTGGTGAACTGAATTTGGTCTCAAGTACCAACCCCCCCCCCCCCCCCCCCACCGACCAGTACATTAAATAAAATAAAAAATATATAAAAATGACAGTGTCTCTATATACAACGTGTTTCTTATTATCCTAATGTTTGAATTAATCCAAACTATATTTTAAATCCAAATAATTTCGTACGTACGAATTTCCTTATTTTTTTAAAATTTGGAAGTAAAATTAAATCTGAGCTACTAAACATTAGGACGGCCAGAATCACATATTCCAAACAGTTAAATGTATTCATAGTGTCACTTTAGTTGTTAAAAAGGATTTATTATCTAGAAATATGTTACAATGGTTGAAAATTCAGGAGGGTTCCTTTAAGACTAGGTACATGAAGGAAGAAAGAAAATGTTTCATTTAACGACGCACTCAACACATTTCTATTTACGGTTATATGGCGTCAGACATATGGTTATGGACCACGCAGATATTGAGGGAGGAAACCCGCTGTAGCCACGTCATGGGTTACTCTTTTCGATTAACAGCAAGGGATCTTTTATATGCACTACCCCAGAGAGGATAGTACATACCTTTGATATACCAGTCTAATAAACACACATTTTATTTTTGCCAAAATATATACATTTTGTAGGCATACACACATATTTATATATAAAATAATATAATGTGCACACTGCGGGGAATGGTATGTAGCATCGGATTACAATCAATAAAATTCTATAGTAAATGGGTAATGCATGCATAGCAATAATATACAGTATAATAACATATGTCATGTATCAATGTTGTCTGTTCTATGCGTGGTAGCAATGTTCAAATACTTGCACAATTTAATTAGCTGTTTTTAATTGTCGCTGAACAATAGTTGCGTTAATTTAAATGTTGATGGTTTATTGTAATAAAAAGGTTTAATATATTTATCTCTTATGTCGCTGAAGAAAGGACACACTAGAACAAAGTGATATTCGTCTTCTACTACATTCATATTGTGGTACACTGGCTGGTACGAGAAATAGCCCAATGGGCCCACCGACGGGATCGATCCCAAACCGACCGCGCATCAAGCGAGCGCTTTACCACTGGGCTACGTCCCACCCCCGACTAGGTACATGACTGCATTTTGTAAACTGTGTACCATCGGACATAAGGCTGGTAGGTACAGGGTTCGCAGCCCGGTACCTGCTCCCACCCAGAGCGAGTTTTAACGACTCAGCGGGTAGGTGTAAGGTTACTACACCCTCTTCTCTCTAACTAACCACTAACCACTAACCCACTGTCCTGGACAGGCAGCTCAAATAGCTGAGGTGTGTGTCCAGGACAGCGTGCTTGAAACTGAATTGGATATAAGCATGAAAATAAGTTGAAATAAAATGAAATAAACTGTGCGTGTATGAGGTCGGTGGGGGTGTGGAGGATATCCAGCAAGGGCGATCGATCCTTCGACCCACTGCACCCTAGTCGAACCTTTTTAAAGAAGATTAAATCAGTATAAATATCTGAATACGGGGTATTAATATTGATATTGGAGAAATGTTCTTGTTTATCACACACACACACACACACACACACACACACACACACACACACACACACACACACACACAACCCAAAAAACAAACAAATCGAAAAAAACAAACCCGCCCCCCCCCCCCCCCCCCAAAAAAAAAAAAAAAAATGTTCAGACACGATCTATCCTCCCACATCTCGACATTAAGAACTTTTTTTTTATTAGAGGGTAAATATTTTAATATTCCAAGAAGAAAAATCAATATCAGCAAGTAAAATGTTTCTTAATTGTTATGTCCAAATAAAGTAAGAAAAAACAAGCTACATTCCGCCCCATATGTAGAAAGTTATTCAATGTAAATTAATTATTATTTCAAGAAACAAAATCACTATCAGAAAGGAATAAGTTTCTTAATTTTTACACGCCAAATAAAGCAAGAAGAAAAAGAATGGAAGGAAGAAAAATAAAAAAATAAAACAATAAAGAAGAGAAAACCCCTAACAAAAACGTGAAAATCATTACTGTGGTGTGAGACCGCATAACCCGTCTGTCTGTCAAGATGTACAAACTCCGCCCACTGGGCGATGATACCGGTGTTTCTATAATTAGATTGACACGCGAACTGGCTGCAGAAAATTACCGCTAGTTTAATGAAGGTAACCAACAACGATGCACCGTCGATACAAAAGAAATAAACACGGCGACAATAAACATGCCATCACCAGCTTAAAAATTATCGATTTCTTCACTGACATCTCGCGTACCGCTACGTGTCACCACTGCCAAGCCCGCACCCGATTCTATGGCGCGTGACGGTTAGCGGGGTTAAAAACATCCATCGATCCGAAAACGATTTCCACCTGCGTGGAAATTTAAATAAGAGTACTGACTGAGTTAGCCAGGAACCACAAGTGGGGTTGATGAACTTTTTATAACGGTACTTATCACATTAATATATTGACTGACGTTTTATTTTTGTTTTTTGTTTCCGTTCTTCTGTTTTGGGTTTCTGAAAGAAAAAATCGTTGTCAAAGATCGTTAGAATTCCATTCCATCATAGTTAAATTTTAAAGTTTGTTTTGTTTAACGACACCACTAGAGCACATTGATTTATTAATAATCGGCTTTTGTGTGTCAAACATTTGGTAATTTTGATATATATTCTTAGAGAGGAAACCCGCTACATTTTTTTTCATTGGCAATTGGCAAATGTGTTAACGTGCACATTCAGAGCAGGCTGTTGTGCACGCCTGTCTTGGGCAGGAAAGGATGGGGGGGGGGGGGGGGGGGGTGGGGTGGTGAAGAAGGGACCGCCTGTACTGGCTGGTACAAAGGAGCACCAGCAGTCCAATCAAGTTGGTAGCAAGAGATCTTTATATATGTACCATACCACAGACAGTGACATATTATTTTACACTTAAAGTTGTTCACATTTTAATTAAGGATTTTAAATGGAATAAAGTTATTTAACTACACCACCACCACCAACCATTAATTTAAGGACCATCTCTCTATAAAGACCGATATTTCAAAGACCGGAATATTTCTTTAAACTGTCAGAAAAAAAAAGAGAGAAAAAAGTCTGGTATTAAGGCCATCCCGCTATTTCAGATTTCGGCAATTAAGACAGACCGAATGGTCTTTTATAACACACTTCGATCCCACAAATGTGAATAGGGTTTACCTGCCTATTTTTAATATTACAACACTTTCCGCTTGTATACGATTTATGTGATTCTAATTGACTAACGTCACTAAAGAAATCTGAATCTCATCCTCCGATAACGGGGGGGGGGGGGGGGGGGGGGGGTTAGCTCAGTGGTAAAGCATCCAGCCAGTGCACCACGACTATCAAAGGCCATGGTTTGTGCTATCCCCCCAAAAAAAAATCAAAAATCAAAAACAAAATCACAGAAATTTTTATATATACACCACAACACTTTCTTAAGTTAATTAAAGGAATTTTATAATGTATAATCTTTAAGTTGTTTTCTAAATTGATACCCCAAATAATGGAGTGAACAATTTAGTGCATCGAAATATATGTTCAATTTAGTACATTTTAGATTAGTCACCTACCTCCTTCAGAAATGGTTAAGTAGTATTAAACACCAATATACAGAATAAATTGATTTTGATGATACTATGCAAACAGCATTATTTGCAAAGAAAATAAATTTATATAAAAAACAATTTATTGAAACAATCAAATGTTCATTGACAACTAATTCAAAATAAAATAAAATAAAGGTCACATAAACTTGATATTGTAATAACCGAATAAATGCTATCATATCCGTTTGAAATTATTAGAGAAAAAACACACTACTTATATAAAATTTAAAATTATGCAACTAAATAATCTCTGTACAGTCTGTATTCAACGATCTAGAAAGATTTTTAAATTGCAATTATACAAAAACAATTGTGGTAGGATTTGAGGGTAGTGTATGACTTTCAAATAAATATCAGATGATATGCTTCTTGGAAGTTAAAAACACAGTAACCTATTCTTAATCGTTTTAAATTATAATAAAGCAATACATTTCTATGTGTTGTAAAATATAGAGAAAATTAAAACTATTTATGTTTGAAAAATAACAAACTGTTTGCTAAATATGGAATATTCCCCAATTATAACATAAATATACAAATGATTAAAATTATTTTCAGCATTATTCAAATTGATTAGGACTTGTTAAGCTTCACAAATGCTTCCAAAATGGCTTCTGTGCTTAAGCTTCAGTCGAGATAAAACCTACGTTGTACTTTTTAGAAAATCAATAAATCAGAAACGAACCTGAAATGTGTATTAAAACATTAAATGCAATGAATTCCATAAACATTTAGGTTTAACATTTTTATAAAATACAATAATATATGTAAATCGACTTCGGTAATGATATTTGTACTTAAGAAATACAAATATTTATTAAATCGACAAACACAAACGTTAAAGGGACCGACCCTAGTTTTCAGCCCATGAAAATGCACTCTACGTTTAGTTAATATACAAACCTGTAACACAGTTACAATTGAGTGAAACATTTAGTCTACGACTTTGAAACGGTGGCATACTCGCTAAACATAGACTAAAACTCAACTCCATAACTGTTACTTCTCAGACGCACGTGCGTTTTTAAATATATGAGAAATGCATTTTGTCACATTAAAAACACCAGGATGACCAAAAACACTTCGAATGTACGGAAATGGATAATTTAAACAATAAAACCTAAGTAAAGTATGATTTCAGTTATCAAAAACGGTTCTAATAGTCAAAAATATGCCTTAGTGTTTAAAAACTAGGGTATGTCGCGTTAATATAAATATTTTAAATTGCATAGATATATTATTGTCGTTTATTGAGTATGTATTATGGAGAAGGCATAGTAAGCTGGGAAATATTTTTTAAAACAGTAAATTGAAATATGTTTCAATCAATAATTAGGATCATAAATTAAAAAAAAACATATATCCATTAAAATACAGAAGCCAATCTGAAAGTAATTTTTTCGTGGAAAACTGAAATAAAATCTATTTCAATCAATAACTAGATCAGATATTAAAGAAAGTATATCCGTTAAAATACATAAAATATACTGAAATGTATTGTTACATCGAAAACTAAAATACAATTCAAATATATATAATAATAGTAATGAAGAAATTTAAAATATACAAATGACAAAAAGCTGTATAAATGTCCAAATACTTCAATCGCAAAACATCTGTTTATTGTTACATTGAAAACTAAAATAATATACAAAAAAGAAGAAGAAATAATTAACAAATTAAAAATAAACAAACGACAAAAAAGCTATATAAATTTCCAAATACTTCAATTTCAAAAACATCTGTTTATTGTGTTTAAAGTTTACCGTTGAAACGTTTTGACACGAGACCACGAGCGTGCTTCGTCCAGAAAACAGGTGTCGGATAACGGGACCGAAACCCCGCGACCCACCCTCACTATGATAGCTCTATTGTCTTCCTTTCAACGAGATGCGACGTAATTTGTTTGTATGTTTTGTCTAACGGTCGCTGTTTTGGTATGACACGGCGCGTGCCGCGAGATGTCACGCGCACTTTCGCGGGCTCACCTGTCCCACTGACAAAATCCTCAAGCCAAAAGTATCGATTTTTCCGTGTCAAACCACGGGACTGCCATCTGGTCGAGTCGAGCCGGGTTTTTTTCACGCTCTACTGCGCACGCTCGGTGCGATATGAACGTGGGTAGACGGACAACGATGACACACTTCGGAGAGTTTAAATAATCGTACACGGAAACGGCCGAAGCCGTATAAATACCGAGCATCTTTGGCTGTCCTATATAATAACAATTACTAAACGCAGAAGGGACTTCAGTTGTTTCTGCAATATTGTGTATCGTAAACTCAGGAGCCATATCTTTGTGACTATGACTATCGAGCATATTTGGCTGTCCTGTATACTAATAATTACTAAACACGTAAGGGATTTGAATGCTGTGTAACATAAGATCAGGAATCTTTATGTCTTTTTATTTATTTTTTTTGAAAGTAGAAGTGTCCTAACACAATTGAAATTATATAACTGTTTATTTTTTCTTGACCATTCCCTTGTTGACAAATATCAACCCATGCAAAGGGAGAAGACATGGGTTGTTAAAGTAATTTGATATATAATTTATATACACATAATGTAGTTACTACTTTATAGGCAGACTTAATTAAAATAATATATTCACAAGGACCTGGATTTTAACAAGTATCTAGAGTAAATGAAAGTATATAATGATATATGAAAATGAGAGTGAGAGAGAGAGAGAGAGAGAGAGAGAGAGAGAGAGAGAGAGAGAGAGAGAGAGAGAGAGAGAGAGAGAGAGAGAGAGAGAGAGAGAAGGAGGATAGAAGAAAAACAAATATGCACACACATACATACACACTCACGTGTTTTGATTATGTACATATTTATCATTATTTATAAAACATTTCAGTGGTCATTTTTTATTCTATTCGATTCAATTCTTTTATTGACTTTGAGCTGGACAGAGTAGTAAAACGCTTGCCTGAAGCACGGTCGGTCTAGGATCGATCTCCGTCGGTGGGCCTATTGCATTATTAAATTTCTCGTTTCAGTCAGTGCACCACGATTGGTATATTAAAGACCGTGGTAGGTGCTAACCTGTCTCAGGGATGGAGACGATAAAAGATCCCTTGCTACTAATAGAAAAATGTAGCAGGTTTCACCTCCAGGACTGTTATATCAATATTACCAAATGATTAATATATCAATGTGCAGAAGAAACATTGGGAGCAGCGGTATAATTTATTTCGAACATCAAAAAAGCTAATTAAATCTGTCAAATATTGAGATATATTTATTTCTAAAATACCTTCTTCGCACTTCATACACCTTTTTATAACACATTTTTTACATGACATTTTTTTCGTTTTCGTTTTTTCCTTTTTGGCCCCAGATAATAAATTTAAAAAACAATAACAATAACAATCAACAAGAAACAAAACAAAACAAACACAACATCAACAACAAAACTATACACAAGGTGTGTTGATTATATCTATTCGTGTGTTTATATTTTGCCATTTATATTTTGCCATTTATATGTATGTATGTATGTATGTATGTATGTATGTATGTGTGTGTAAAAAAATATGTATACCATATGTAAATGAAAAAGATTGTGAGACGGTGAGCTCAGGGCACCCCAACCCTGACACTGCCATACTATATTCTGGGAACAATAATTTAAAAAGAAATCAATTTGCTCTAGTTTTATTAAATAAAACAAACTTTAACTTTTTGAGCTGGACATTACAATATACACTGAATAACAAAGAACTGCGAAAATGCTTCTTTTTTTCAAATGGGCCTAAAAAGTTAACAATACATTCACAATCATCTTTTAATCATAGTCGATCACTAACATATACACAGGGTTGCTGTCATTAAAGGGACAGACCCAAGTTTCAACCCGTGAAAATTAACACTACGTTTAGTTAAAGGGACAGACCCTAGTTTCAACCCGTGAAAATTAACACTACGTTTAGTTAAAGGGACAGACCCTAGTTTCAACCCGTGAAAATTAACACTACGTTTAGTTATTTACAAACCTGTAACATATTTGGATAAAGTTACAACTGAGTGAAACACGAGTCTGTGACTTTGAAATGGTGAAATACCTTCTAAAAATCAACTAAAACTCGACTCCATACCTGTTTCTTCTTAGACGCACGTGCGCTTTTAAAAGTATGAAAAATGCATTTTGTGATATTAAAAACACCAGGATAACCAAAACACTTCGAATATACGGAAATGGATAATCTAAACAATAAAATCTAAGTAAAGTATGATTTCAGTTATACAAACGGCTCTAATAGTCAAAAATATGCCTTAGTATTTAAAAACTAGGGTATGCCCCTTTAACAAACACGAAACCTAATGGGATTAAAAAGGAATAATTTAAAATAAAATAAAATAAATCTCAATTAATATTCGCGCTTCGTTTCTTGTTCAATATATATTAGAGGCGGGTTGATAAAATACTATTTTTGAAATTCACTACGAAACAATTCCTATCACGTTGTCCTTTCCAAAGAGCTATAAAACATGTATTTAGCATCATTTTTTGTACACCTCCCAAGGTAAAAAGAAGAAGAAATGTTTTATTTAACGACGCAATCAACACATTTTATTTACAGTTATGTGGCGTCAGACATATGGTTAAGGACCACACAGATATATATAGATTAGCAGCAAGGTTTTTTTTTATGTGCATCATCACACAGACAGGATAGTACATACCACGGCCTTTGTTACATCAGTTGTGGAGCACACCCTGGAACGAGAAATAACCCAATGGGGCCACCGACGGGGGATCGATCCTAAACCGACCGCGCATCAAGCGAGCGCTTTACCACTGGGATGCGTAACTCCCCCCTCCCCCCCCCCCCCCCCCCCAAATGGGTCATAAATGTGTTGACATCTTGTTACAAAATGGTTGTTATTACTTGAATATGCTTTAATAAGTTAGCAAAATGTTTATTATTAAATTTTGTCCCACGACTGGAATAGACAAAGGACATTGTGTGTGCTGTCCTGTTTGTGGGAAAGTGCATATAAAAATATCTTACTACTAATGGAAAATGTAGCGGCTTTCGTCTAAAGACGTGCTAGAATTACCAAAAGTTCGACATCAAGATGTTCTAGTGTTTTTAAACAACACATAAGTGGGGTGTTTTTTAGGTTTGGTGTTTTGGGGTTGTTGTTTTTTTGTATCTCAGTAATACTGAATATTATAATAGTCTGTAACTCAGAATGTTTTCAAAAGTATTCAAGAATAACTGCAGAATCGGAATCACGTCTCTTTTCTGGCAAAACCTTTAGAACAATATTATACACTTTTGCTTTTTTGACGCAAGTCTCGTTGACAGTTTTATCACAAATCGGCTAAAAAAGGGTTAGTGATAGAGAAGTCAGTATAGTGGTAATATACCTATTCACGAAGTCGTAAAACCTCGCTCTGGGTGGGAGTCGGTACCTGGATGCGAACCCAGTACCTACCAGCTTTATGTCCGATGGCTTAACCACGACGCCACCGAGGCTGGTGAAAAATATTTTTACATCTAGAGCTTTAAGACTAATTATTACACATTTCACTAATGCTTTAAAGAGACAGACCCTGGTTTCAGCCCATGAAAATGCACACTACGTTTAGTTAATCTACAAACCTGTAACACATTTGGATAAAGTTACAATTGAGTGAAACACGAGTCTCTGACTTTGAAATGGTGAAATACCCTCTAAAAATAGACTAAAACTCGACTCCATAACTGTTACTTCTCAGACGCACGTGCGTGTTTAAAAATATGAGAAATGCATTTTGTGATATTAAAAACACCAGGAAAAAGAAAGAAAGAACTGTTTTATTTAACGACGCACTCAACACATTTTATTTACGGTTATATGGCGTCAGACATATGGTTATGGACCGCACAGATTTTGAGAGGAAACCCGCTGTCGCCACTACATGGGCTACTCTTTCCGATTAGCAACAAGGGATCTTTTATTTGCGCTTCCCACAGGCAGGATGGCACAAACCATGGCCTTGGTTGAACCAGTTATGGATTACTGGTCGGTGCAAGTGGTTTACACCTACCCACTGAGCCTTGCGGAGCACTCACTCAGGGTTTGGAGTCGGTATCTGGATTAAAAATCCCATGCCTCGACTGGAATCCGAACCCAGTACCTACCAGCCTGTAGACCGATGGCTTAACCACGACGCCACCGAAGCCGGTAAAAACACCAGGATGACCAAAAACACTTCGAATGTACGGAAATGGATAATCTAAACAATAAAATCTAAGTAAAGTATGATTTTAGTTATAAAAAACGGGCTCTAATAGTAAAAAATATGCCTTAGTGTTTTAAACTAGGGTATGTTCCTTTAAGAAACTTACATATTGATTAAACTCTATTTGACAGTACATATAACTAGAAGCTAACGGATGGGCCAAGCAGCTCATTTATTATGTATGTGTTTTGATCAGTCTGTTTCAGCAATGACTGCTATAAATAAACAAAAAACAAGGCGTTCCAAACTTGTTGTTTTTTTTAAGCATTTATCCGTGGACAATTATAGCAATTAAATTGTATTGGAGATACCACTTGGATTTTTCTTCGATTACCAAAAGCTTCAAATAAAATTATTATTGCAGAACAGAAAATTATTGATTGCATTGTGGGCTACTGTTTTCTGTCTTGGCTTATCCGACAGTCTGTTACCCCTTCGGGCGACCTATAGCTATCAGGTGCAGTTATCCGACAGTCTGTTACCCCTTCGGGCGACCTATAGCTATCAGGTGCAGTTATCCGACAGTCTGTTACCCCTTCGGGCGACCTATAGCTATCAGGTGCAGTTATCCGACAGTCTGTTACCCCTTCGGGCGACCTATAGCTATCAGGTGCAGTTATCCGACAGTCTGTTACCCCTTCGGGCGACCTATAGCTATCAGGTGCAGTTATGCAGGCCTGGTGCCAGTGATAGTATGATTAGTATTACGGTGCCTTCGTGAAACACAATGTGATGTTTGTGACATATTTGGTAATCGTGACTTGCCATTTTGATCCCTAAAACTATTCTGGGAGTTGGGAGGGGTAAAAAATAAAGCTATCATCAAATGTAATACCTCAATGGAAAGTTATTTTCAATCTGAACACAGTGACAGTGGCTTCCTTTTGATATTTTTCATTATCTAAAAAATTAGTGTATTTATCAACACCTCTAGTATATAATATAATATAATATAATCACACACACACACACACACACACACACACACACACACACACACACACACACACACACACACACACACAGGGAAACGTCTCTAAACCGGGCACCCTTAGGACCAAGACAAATGACCGCTATAAAAGGAATCCGCTTAAGAGCGGTTAAGTTCTGTCCTGGTTTTTAAAAAGGGAGAGAGGGAGGTAAGGAGAGAGAGAGGGAGGCAGAGAGGGAGTGAGAGAGACAGAGAGAGAGAGAGAGATACACATAAACACACACACACGCACACACTCACACACAGAGACACACACACATAAACACACATACACATAACCACAAACACACACACACACACACACACACACACACACACATACACACAATATTGACACACGAGACATCAGACACCATTCAAAAATCCACACTACAAAAAAAACCCCAATTAAATTAAAATTAAAACTAAATTTGATCTTCAAAATGCACACTACCAAAATCTTACAACACAGGTCATTGAATTTGTTTGCAAACTGAAGCTTTAGCTGACGCCTTCTCCATTTTAACAGTATAGACAAGCTTATTTAAAATGTCCCATAATGCAATATCTCTAGGTAACTGATATGCAAGAAATATGTCAATAATGTACGCATGGTTTTTTCGGGTCAGACGTAAACATTAATTAACTGACATATCAGTGTTCTCCTGAACGACAAACGGATTTCTTTTTAAATAATGGCTATCTGACGTAAACGGAAATTCCTAACATTGCTGTCTCGTTGCCTTTTGACAACAGTGAAAGAAAGGACCCAAGAGAATAGTTAAATTTGGATCTTTTGTTTTTGGTATAATATATAGACTAGTTTACTTAAATAAAAACTAGGACATGACAGCTCATTAGAATTTAATAAACATTGATTTATTAATTTAGGCACAGGAAGGCTTGCTGTATGTTGTAGCTAATGTTCCAAAGAGTTTGTTGAGCTACGCTTCAAAAGCTAACAACTATATTGCAGATGTATACATAAAATTCAATATATACAGAAACATGACTACTCTACACGCACTAGTGTCATTTTTGCGGACTCTTGGTCCCTCGTAACCAAATCGAGGGCAAACGGCAAACCATCACTTTCATTAAGAACTTTTAAAGTAACAGAAAAACTCGAAGAAGGACCTGGCACCGTGCTTATAAACCTTAAAGTCTGGCAACGCCATTCAAATATCATTACGTTAAAGTCTGGACTTTATTAAAGTCTAGACTTTAAGTTTTATAAGCACGGGCCCTGGTGTCCAAGTTAGGGAGGTGGGCAACATAGATTCGCCAACTGATTGCGCCAGACTGTCCCAAGTCGAGTCGTTAGGCTTCGCGTATGTTCGCCAAAAACGTTCCTGCCGAATCTATATGCCTCGTCCCGAAACAACTACAGTGCACGATGGTGTCAAAAATACTGACAACAATAATGTGAGAAATGATGAAACCGGTGACGTCAGAAATGACGTCACGTATCACTCAACGATTACCACCGTTCAAACTGATGTGCAGAATGACGTTACTGATGGCATCAGAAATGACGCCACGTATTCGATGGTCTCCACCGGTAGCACGCTGCCCACAAGGAATGGCGTCAACGCGACGCAGACATCAGTACAAGAACTGGAAGATGACTGTTACTTAAGGACGGAGCATTCTGCAAACGATACCAGACGAACATTGTGGTGGACTAAACATGGCTCGTGTTTTCAAGTGTTTAACAACAAAACCGTTTGGGGCGTTGCAACCACGGAGTGCAGAAACAGAAAGGGCCGTTTAGCAGTGCTAAACACAAGGACTAAAATTGCCAAACTTGCAAGTTGTGCTGGAAAACACCCACCTCTCGGCAATGAATCCTTCTGGCTCGGTGCCATGGTTTCGAATGATAGAGGACTTCAATGGCTAAGCGGGAGATACCTCACTGACACGGAGAGGAACGACTTGACAGAGTTTCAGATGGGTAGGCTAAAGGACTGTCTGATGAGTTACGGACGCAGCAAGCAATGGAAGTGGAAAGCCGCTAACTTTCGACTGAATAATTCGGCTATTTGTCAGTTTCTGGATGAAGCAGATCACAATTACACACATGAACCGTATTTTCATACCTACTAAGACCCCAAAAACACACCGATGCTGGATCTGGATCTGGATCTGATGAGTGTGGCAAAGGCACCATGCTTGGTACACGGTATTTCTAAGACTAGGTTTGTAACCGTTACGTGCTATCGATATAATACAATATTATGTATTATTTTAACTGCGTTTATATCTTTAGGGTACATTTTCTTCTACAAACACCAAGAACAGAGACAATTAATACAGCGTATCGTGCATGAGTATTCCATCGACTGCTACTAATTGAACACATTGAAACTCCAATCAGGTCCCGAACGCCCATAGTGCAGACTGCGTATCAACTGTGTAGACATTTGGTTTGTTCTGAGAGAGAGAGAGAGAGAGAGAGAGAGAGAGAGAGAGAGAGAGAGAGAGAGAGAGAGAGAGAGAGAGAGAGAGAGAGAGAGATACACATACACACACACACACACACACACACACACACACACACACAACCACACACACACAAACACACGCACACACACAATATTGACACACGAGAGACATCAGACATCATGCCAAAATCCACACTACCCAAAAAAAAAAAAAAAAAAAAAAATTAATACTAAATTTGATCTTCAAAATCCACACTACAAAAATTCTTACAGCACAGGTCATTGAATTTGTTTGCAAACTGAAGTTTTAGCTGACGCCTACTCCATTTTAACAGTATAGACAAGCTTATTTAAAATGTCCCATAATGCAATATCTCTAGGTAACTGATATGCAACAAATATGTCAATAATGTACGCATATTTTTTTCGGGTCAGACGTAAACATTAATTAACTGACATATCAGTGTTCTCCTGAACGACAAATGGATTTCTTTTTAAATAATGCCTATCTGATGTAAACGGAAATTCCTAACATTGCTGTCACGTTGCCTTTTGACAACAGTGAAAGAAAGGACCCAAGAGAATAGTTAAATTTGGATCTTTTGTTTTTGGTATAATATATATATATTTTGTTTTTCGTATATATACATGTATATGTTTCCGAGTCACAGTGAACATTTGGGTTTGAAGTGAATCACAAAGTTGGCTTGTTGTGTATACTGAAAACAAAAACAAAAACATATTGAAGATTTTGTGATGGATTTCGAAGTGAGAATTTGTGTTTAATCTGCGACGAAAGCCTCTGATGGTGGCATTTTATGTTTGACATAAAGTCGAACAACAAAACCGTTATTCAAGATTGAGACAATGCTGTCGCATGGGCATTTGGCAAACTAGTGGTTGATTCTGTGAATCTCTTTCTTGTGCCTCATCTATAGGAAGACAGCCACTGCCGAGGAGATCCTTAACTTGAACTTTCATCCCTCTTGCACCGCCATAAAGAGGACTGCCACCCCGAGACTAGTTTACTTAAATCAAAACTAGCACAGGACAGCTAGTTAGAATTTAATAAACATTGATTTATTAATTTAGGCACAGGAAGGCTTGCTGTGTGTTATCGCTAATGTTCCAAAGGTTTTGCTGAGCTACGCTTCAAAAGCTAACAACTATATTGCAGATGTATATATAAAATTCAATATATACAGAAAAATGACTGCTCTACACGCACTAGCTGTCTTGGTTCAAGCTGGTGTCATTTTTGCCGACTCTTGGTCCCTCGTAACCAAATCGAGGGCAGACGGCAAAGCATCACATTCATTAAGAACTTTCAAAGTAACGGAGGAACTCGAAGAAGGACCTGGTGTCCAAGTTAGAGAGGTGGGCAACATGGATTCGCCAACTGATTGCGCCAGACTGTCCCAAGTCGAGTCGTTAGGCTTCGCGTATGTTCGCCAAAAACGTTCCTGCCGAATCTATATGCCTCGTTCCGAAACAACTACAGTGCACGATGGTGTCAAAAATACTGACAACAATAACGTGAGAAATTACGAAACAGGTGACGTCCGAAATTACCTCACGTATCACTCAACGATTACCACCGTTCAAACTGATGCGCAGAATGACGTTACTGGTGGCATCAGAAATGATGGCGTCCGAAATGACGCCACGTATTCGATGGTCTCCCCCGGTAGCACGCTGCCCACAAAGAATGGCGTCAACGCGACGCAGCCATCAGTACAAGAACTGGAAGATGACTGTTACTTGAGGACGGAGCATTCTGCAAACGATACCAGACCAACGTTGTGGTGGACTAAACAGGGCTGGTGTTTTCAAGTGTTCAACAACAAAACCATGTGGCAAGTTGCAGCCATGAAGTGCACAAACAGAAAGGGCCAATTAGCCGTGCTAGACACGAGGGCTAAAATTGCCAAACTTGCAAGTTGTGCTGGAAAACACCCACCTCTCGACAATGGATCCTTCTGGCTCGGTGCCAAGGTTTCGAATGATAGAGGACTTCAATGGCTAAGCGGGGGATACCTCATTGACACGGAGAGGAACGACTTGACAGAGTCTCAGATGGGTAGGAAATGGGACTGTCTGATGAGTTACGGACACAGCAAGCAATGGAAGTGGAAAGCCACTAACTTTCGACTGAATAATTCGGCTATTTGTCAGTTTCTGGAAGAAGCAGATCACAACTACACGCATCAACCGTGTTTTTATACCTACTAAGGCCCCAAAGACACACCGATGCTGGAAATGGATCAGGATCTAGCGAGTGTGGCAAGGATATCATGCTTGGTGTACGATATTTTCACGACTGGGTTTGTAACAGGAAGGAAGGAAATATTTCATTTAACGACGCACTCAAAACAATGCATTTACGGTTATATGGCGTCGGACATATAGTCAAGGACCACACAGATATTGAGAGAGGAAACCCGTTGTCGCCACTTCATGGGCTACTCTTTTCGATTAGCAGCAAGGGATCTTTTATATGCACCATCCCACAGACAGGATAAGACATACCACGGCCTTTGATATACCAGTCGTGGTGCACTGACTGGAGCGAGAAATAGCCTAATGGGCCCACCGACGGGGATCGATCCCAGATGGGTTTGTAACAGTTACGTGCTATCGATATACAGTGAAGTACTTTTAGAACGAACACGTTTATAACAAACTATCGGTTAGAACAAACTGATTGTAAAGTCTCGACTCATGGCTTACGATGATTTTACGATTTCGTAGGCTAAGATAGCTTCGAAAATATGGGCACAGAATCGTAATAATGGAAAACGCATCCAAATCGACTTTACTGATAGGTCCAATCAGAAACGTCCGCTTGTCTGTACGTAGAAGATTGGTATCAATTAAGGGGTTATTGTATTGAGCAATTAACCGTCCGTTCTCCTTTCACTGCTATTGTGTGCTTGTTTCGGTGCCGGTATCCAACAGTAAGGCACCAGCCTCGGTGGCGTCGTGGTTAGGCCATCGGTCTACAGGCTGGTAGGTACTGGGTTCGGATCCCAGTCGAGGCATGGGATTTTTAATCCAGATACCGACACCAAACCTTGAGTGAGTGCTCCGCAAGGCTCAATGGGTAGGTGTAAACCACTTGCATCGACCAGTGATCCGTAACTGGTTCAGCAAAGGCCATGGTTTGTGCTATCCTGCCTGTGGGAAGCGCAAATAAAAGATCCCTTGCTGCTAATCGGAAAGAGTAGCCCATGAAGTGGCGACAGCGGGTTTCCTCTCAAAATCTGTGTGGTCCTTAACCATATGTCTGACGCCATATAACCGTAAATAAAATGTGTTGAGTGCGTCGTTAAATAAAACATTTCTTTCTTCTTTTTTTCCAACAGTAAGGCTGACACATGCCTCTTACTTTATAGTCATTGTAATTAGCATTAAATAATCGGATATTTTGTTTTGTAGGTAACACAAATATCATGAAATGTTGAACATTATTCGGTACATGCGCAGTCACGACTGACACGATAACTCTTATTTTTCCAAAGTAAAGTTGATGTAGCTATCCCTGTGTTTCATTCGATTCGCAACTTTGTTTCAAAACACTCATTTGATGCAACATGCTGTATTTATTTGCATATTTGCTTCTATTGGTGATAATAAATGAAATATTAAACACCCCACTAATCCTTGTGTTTATGGTGTTTACATGTTTTGAAAAATCCAAAATGGCCGACTTCCTGAATAAAAACGGCTAACTTCTGTAAATGTTTACAACGAACTACTGCTATAACAAACCGATGAGAGCGATCATAACCGTCCAAATGTCCATCTAGCTCGCGAACCCCAGAGTACTCTGGCTAATGTCAACTGTGTAGACATATGGTTTGTTCTCATATATATATATATATATATATATATATATATATATATATATAGATAGATAGATAGATAGATATATAGCGAACCATCCCCCTAAACCGGACAAGCTCGGGACTAAGTAAAATATCCGCCTTTAAGGGGTATCCGGTTTAGAGAGGTTCTGTTTTGTACTAATATTTAAAAGGTGTTTTGAGAGAATTCTGGTTTAGAGAGGTTCCACCGTGTGTGTGTGCGCGCGCGCGCGCTCGCGTGTGTGTGTGTGTGTGTGTGTGTGTGTGTGTGTGTGTGTGTGTGCATATACACACACATACATCAATACATACATACATAGAGAGAGAGAGAGAGAGAGAGAGAGAGAGAGAGAGAGAGAGAGAGAGAGAGAGAGAGAGAGAGAGAGAGACAGACAGACAGACAGACAGACAGACAGACAGACAGAGATACAGACAGAGCGAGAGAGATACAGACAGAGAGAGGGGGGAGAGAGAGAGAGAGAGAGAGAGAGAGAGAGAGAGAAGAGAGAGAGAGAGAGACAGAGAGAGAGACCACTTGGGGTACGTTAATATTGTACATACTTAAACACCCCCCCCCCCCCCCCATTAGTATAGAATGTGTACGACTAAAGGACATTTATTTATTAGTCATCGGCTATTGGATGTCAAACATTTAGTAATTCTGAGTTACAGTCTTAGAGGAAAGGAAAGGAAATGTTTTTATTTAACGACGCACTCACCACATTTTATTTACGGTACCACACAGATATTGAGAGATGAAACCCGCTGTCGCCACTTCATGGGCTACTCTTTCCGATTAGCAGCAAGGGATCTCTTATATGCACTTTCCCAGAAACTGCACAGCACATACCACGGACTTTGATATACCAATCACGGGGAACTGGTTGAAATAGGAAGATTCCAATGGGTTCACTTAGGAAGTTCGAGCCTACGGCCACAGCGCCTCAAGCGAGCGCTCTACCCACTGATCTAAATCCCGTCGACATCAATAAAACATGGTATATATATATATATATATATATATATATATATATATATATATATATATATATATATATACGCTGTTTCACTTTGCGCAAGTCGAAACGTTATTAATTATTTATGGGTTGTACATTGTATCCATTATCGGGTAATTAAGTACGTAAGTCGTGACTTGAAATGTGACTTAAAGGGACATACCCTAGTTTTTAAACACTAAGGCATATTTTTTACTATTAGAGCCGTTTTTGATAACTGAAATCATACTTTACTTTTATTGGTTAGATTATCCATTTCCGTTCATTCGAAGTGTTTTTGGTCATCCTGGTGTTTTTAATATCACAAAAAGCATTTCTCACATTTTTAAAAACGCACGTGCGTCTGAGAAGTAACAGTTATGGAGTCGAGTTTTATTCTATTTTTAGAGGGTATTTCACCATTTCAAGTTCACAAAGTCATGTTTCTCTCAATTATAACTTTATCCAGATGTGTTACAGGTTTGTAGATTAACTAAACTTAGTGTGCATTTTCATCAATCTAATTAAAATTAGCTCCACTATTACATGTGGATCTAACACCAGCCAGTTGGAGCTCATGTCCACCAATCAAAACCTTACTTGCAGAATCCTGCCAGTGATTTAAAAATAATTTGAAAACATTCCGAATTATCATGAGGGTATACGACATATTTCGTGTGAATTACGAATGCCTTAAAACATGTTTTATTTTATAAAATAAATAATTTGTAATGTAAAACTGAAGACTGATTTAGTTAGGGTTTTTTTATAAATAAATAAATAAATAATTTTTAATGTAAAATTGAAGACTGATAACCCACCCCGTACGTATTGGTATGGTTCGCTGTACTGCGGCCACTAAAATAGACTCGCCCGATATTTTTAGAATTTGTATGCTCCCAAATAACGTCATAAAAGGCGAAGTCTTATTGGTCAATATTTAAATTATTATTTACAGACGAAATGTTACCTGGACATTGGGGACTACGCAGTGTTGTTAGCAATCCGATTAAAATTAGTTCTACTGGTATAAATAAGGCATTCGTAATTCACATGAAACATATCGTATACCCTCAGGATAATTCGGAATGTTTTCAAATTATTTTTAAATCACTGGCAGGATTCTGCAAGTAAGGTTTTGATTGGTGGACATGAGCTCCAACTGGCTGGTGTTAGATCCACATGTAATAGTGGAGCTAATTTTAATTAGATTGCATTTTCAATGAGTCTGTTCCTTTATAGTTACCAGCCAAACAAATTATTTCCAATTTAGTTGACATAGTTAAAAATTAAAGTGGGAAGGCTGTCTCAAAATTGTAATACGAGTATGACCAAAAACATGTTTTGTTTTGTTTTTGAAACGTAAATATAATATTATAAGTTACATGCTCACAAAAAAGTAAATAAACTAATTTTATTTTCTACATTGTATACCAGATCTCTTGGTGATAAAAATCACAACAACAAACAATTAACAAACAAACAAAAAACAACAAACAAAA
Source organism: Gigantopelta aegis (assembly GCF_016097555.1). Taxonomy (NCBI): domain Eukaryota; kingdom Metazoa; phylum Mollusca; class Gastropoda; order Neomphalida; family Peltospiridae; genus Gigantopelta; species Gigantopelta aegis. The sequence goes on from NC_054705.1 coordinate 14,658,655, forward strand.
AACCTAATAACAAACAAACAGACAAGCAAAAAGTTCAAAAATCAGGGGAGTGATTAATTGAACCACTAACTTAAGATTATTTAAGGGTGTATACTGCCAAATCAAATCCCATAGACGACAATAGTAACATATGTGGCTAAAACTCGTACCTGCAGCGTATCAATCGACATAAACGCCACGGATATAAATACTACCACACCTGACCTTTAAAGTGAATCAGAAAATATTGGGGGTCAAGCTGCTCATTTCTGAGATATCGGGTAGCGTCTATGACTACTACGATAGTTCCGCACAAAATTCGAGTACTTTTGTTTACAGGTACTCCATACATATTTCAAGCACAAGGCTACTTGACACAGTGGTACTAGATGAAATAAAATTGCATACATTTTTTGCCCAGATGAAACTATTTGTTTTACAAGCAACACATTCACATTTATCACCAATCACAGGACTTGTGGTGCTCACCTCGAACTTTGACCCAGCCGGAAGTTATTTGGTTTAGTACTATCTATAACATATTGCCATACTGATCCTTCTTTGTTTCTTAGGGGGCGGTCTGGGATCGATCCCCGTCGGTGGGCCCATAGGGCTATTTCTCGTTCCAGCCAGTGCACCACGACTGGTATATCAAAGACCGTGGTATGTACTACCCTGTCTATGGGATGGTGCATATAAAAGATCACTTGCTGCTAATCGAAAAGAGTAGCCCATGATGTGGCGACAGCGGGTTTCCTCTCTCAATATCTGTGTGGTCCTTAACCATATGTCTGACGCCATATAACCGTAAATAAAATGTGTTGAGTGCGTCATTAAATAAAACATTTCTTTCTTTCTAGTAACATCGGTTAGAGGAGAGTGCTTCTGACGCATATCATTATAACTGTTCGTGTACGGTTATTTTAACGAATGCATAATAATGTTGTTTACCTCATATAATTTCTGCTCAAATTGCTAGTTAAGCGAGGCGAGTACCAGCACATTACAATTTTCTTATTATTGAGTTATTTAATTAGGTAAACATTATACGATATCGATTAATCTAAAGGTTTTCATGTTTGTTTGTTTGTTTTTTGTTTTTGTTTTGGGTTTTTTTTTGGGGGGGGGTGGGGGGGGTTTGTTGTTGTTGTTTTTTAAATATTATTATTATTTTATCACAGTGAAATATAAAGATAGCAAAATATGACATTTGCAACTATGATAATGCATCTTCAATTCCAGTATATTTAAAATCTGTAACTTTCTCCTATTTTTAATAGTAAATACGATGCAATTTTTTCCAACCTAGTAGAACAGAACAAAACACATCTTTATTTACACTCAGATTACATAACAAGTGATACATGAGCACATAGTTACAGTATGTGCAATATAATAATACAGCGGTTTTACATATATAATATAATAATACGAGATTAACACGTGGACATACATGTTCTCATAATGTTATCTAAATATTTACAAGTATTATTTAATGAATTAATATTCGTGCTACAGAATAGATCATGATATTTAATAGCATTTGGTCTTATATAATAATATTTTGGTATTCTCTTGCATCTTTCATTTCGGAAAAAAATAGTATTCAAATAGAAAATGATATTCATCACCAACAACATCATCGTGACATAAACAACATTTCCGTTCACACCTGGGAATATTTTCCCCATCTACCAACTTCTACTGGGAGCCTGTGATTGGCAGTGCGACAATTAGTGAAAGTAGACCCATGTATTGTATTTAAAAGTAATAAATATGGTTCCAAATTTATGATTTCTTTAAAGATCCTATAGTCAGTACCTTTGCTAGAATGGTAAATGTTGTCTCTCCATAACTGCAAGTACTGGTCTTTAAGTCTCTCAAGAATAATAGCGCCAAAATGTCCTCAACAAACTGGCGCACCACTTTCTCTTTGGCATTAACGGCTCCATTCAAATTCCACCACCCCCACCCGCCTGCTACCGATTCAATCGGGCTGCTGGTGCTCCCTCCTTCCCCTCCCCCCACCTTTCCTGTCATGGACGGAAGAGCCGGCCAAGGCCGGCTCTTGCGCCCACGACAGGCGTGCGCTACAACAGCTTGCTCTGAATGTGCACGTAAAACCCTATGACATGACATGACATAAGAATAATATCGCCAACGTTTCCATAATTAACAAAACTTTGAGATAACCATACGTAAGTAAATCCAGTTTCATTAAAAATATTTTCCACAAAATTAAACCATTTATATGCATGTATTCCAGAAACATAATCAGATAAAAGGGCATTGTATATTCTAAAGGGTAGCTTATTTTTGTTATCACTATTTAACATCCTACATCAATAGTTAATCATTCTACTTTTCACATAAACAACAAGTGGAAACCTTCCAAGGTCACCATAAATCATATAAAGTGGTGTGCTACGTTTTACACCAAGAATACTTCGCAAAAATCGAATATGTACACTTTCAGTAATAGAACAATTTTCAAAACCCCATATCTCACAGCCATAAAGTAAAATTGGTAAAATAAGGCAGAATCCTGTTTAGAAAATATTATCCGTATTTAAGCCCATGGGCTTCATTTAGCATGAGAAATGCCGGCTAGAAGATATTTTGAAGTTTGGAAAGTTCAAAACACGATTCTATATCATCTGCAGCTAGAAATGTAGACATTCGAAAAATTAAATTTCTGACACCAAAAATAAAATCAACCAAAACAACCCCAAAAAACTCCCAATAAACAACATAATATAAGGGTACGCTATTTATTTATTTATTTATTTATTTATTTTATTTTATGTTGAAACACGTCACTTTGTCTTTAAAGTATATAACTGTCGCAGTCTTTGTTGAACCTATGACTACTTTTTAAAATAATTATCTGCGTCTGGCAATACCCGATTTGAAAAAAAGAAAAAAAGAGACGATTTTGAGTTGGAGTGTAGTTTAACATCCATTAATTTTATTGTAGTCTAAATGTCGTGATAAAAGTGTAATCATAAAACTGTCATCACCTGTAAAAACAAATATAGTTCCCTGTCCCCCCAAATGTCGTTTTTAATCCAATAAACGTAGCCCACGCCCGTGTCAAGTCGCGTGGCACTTTAACGAGCCACGCGAGTGTAACCGATTCCACCCGATTTATTGACAGAAATTAACGGTACTTTCAATAACGGGGGCGCGCCTAAACTGCGGACATCTTTTGTATCTGTGGATAGGCCCTACATTATTGATTTTTTCAACTATGACACTCCGCGTACCGCCAGTGTCACAACCTGCGTCAGTTAAGTTATCCGAGACAAATATCGATTTTTGTCTTTCTACCTCTCTCGCAGCGCCATCTGGATGCGCGCGCTGGTCGCGAGAGCGCGAGCTACCACCTGTCCTTAGATATATTATAGAGTTGTTTCCCGTGGTGAATACGAAAACGCGATTGCATAACAATAAGATGAACAAATAAATGCTAGCAGCGCCTTTGCTAGGCGATCATTTGAATAGTTAGTTTTGAAAATTAGATGTTTTCTGTTTATTGATATATTTTAAGAGACATGTTACACGGGTGTAAGCTGTTGTGCGCCATAATTTTATATTTCAGTGGAATTTGGTAACTGTATAATAATAATAAAAGATAACAACAGTTATCTCGTTATATCAAAAATAAATAAATAAATAAATAAATAAAAACACTGATTTATTAATAATTGGCTATTGGATGTCAAACATTTGGTAATTTTGAAACAGTCTTAGAGAGGAAACCCGCTACATTTTCCCATTAGAAGCAATGGATATCTGCACCATCCCAGAGACAGGATAGCACATACCACAACATTTGATATACCAGTCGTTGTGCACTGGCTGGAACGTAAATTAAAATAAAATAAAATAAACGAGTACATAAATAGGCTGTTCGGGTGAAGTTGAATTTCGAACATATCACTGCTACCAGTTTGCGACATACCAGCGGGGAGAGTTAACTGAAGGCACGGATCCAGAGAAGGCTTTGGGGGGGGGGGGGGGGGGGGGGGGGGTAGAACCCTTTTCTAGGTTTGCAAGTGCCTAATAAAATCCCCTGCGTACCCAAACAGTTCTACTACTTACTATACTAATGGAAAGAAATAAGGAAATACATGACATATTGGAGACAAAATTCAATTCACTTCTAGAGTAGTTATATGTCTGTATAAAATACATCAGAGATGCAATGTATGACTGAATGTCGGTACTGTGGTATTGACCGCCAGTAACACAGTTTACTTCCTGATGCTGTGGGTGAGGGTTTTGGATGTAGTCAATATTTGATGTTAATATTTATATGTCCCCTTATTTCTTCCCATCAGTATATTATGCCATGTTGTATTGAACGTAATTATTGCTACTAATTACGTTAATATAATGGTGACGAGTTTTGTAAATAGCCCATCACACTGTAAAAAGATAGTTGTAAACGGTTGTGCTGATACGCACCCAAGGCAGAAGTAGACAAACTAAAATTGATCAATGGTTAAAAGTAAATAAATAAGCAACTAAATCAAAAAAAAAAAAAAAAAGGCAAATAAAGAAACAAACAAATAAGCAAATACACAAACAAACAAACAAATAAATAAATAATATAAAAAAAAAAAAAAAAAAAAAAGCAAAACAGCCCACACACACAAAAGAAAAAAAAAATGAAAGAAAGAGCAAAAACCAAAATCAACAACAACAACAACAACAACAACAACAAAAAACCACCACCACCAACGATAAACAAAAACAACAACAGCATAGCCTAAAATAATTGATGAACAGAGGTTGTTAAACAATGAAAAAGCAATCGAGACACAGCAATGCACACCCTTCTACAGATAAAGATAAATGACATGCAGGGGCGGATTATGTTTTAGGTAAGGGGGGGGGGGGGTCCGAAGCAATATGTAAATCTTTATAATTTGAAATTATACATTTTACGTGGACATCAGTTTACACCTACGTGGTGGGGTTGTTATGTTTTTAGCCGGCGGGTAGTGGGTTTCCCTACAACTGGGAAACCCCCCATAATCCGTCCCTAACACGGGGTAGGGGGCTGTCCTCTGTCCCCTCCTAATTAGTGCCATGCAATTTTGAAACAAATATTTTTAATAAAAAACGAAACGCAAAACCTAGAATATACAAGGCATATATATACTCATGCAGCACTGACGTAAACACCACGATGATTTGCCCTCAATAAAGATCCCCATTCATAAAAAGCTCACGCCGTTTTTCATTGGTGTTTACTTTTACGCTAGAGGTCACGTGACGTCGTGTGTGACCCGGTCACACAGAATTTGAATCGCATCGTAGTGGCTTCGTGCCGCCTGACGCCGTCTTGACTATAACAGGTGGCGCATTTGCCCTGCTAACAAAAAACATACTTCCACGTTTACCGAGAGCGCTGTGAACCATGGGAACGAGCTTGTACATTTCTCAGACATCAAAGGCCACCTGCGTCACGCCGACCACAGGTAACTCTGATAAGATTTGTTCGACTCTGAGCGTGAGAACCATGGTCGTATCGTGAGCGCGCGAACGCGTGACTGGCGCGAGCTGTGTTCGACTTTTTTTCAGTCTGGGTGTTTTATTTTGATTTCGTTTCGTTAAATTTTATTTTAATTTCCTGGAATTTAATTACGGTTCAAGCACGCTGCCCTGGACACGAAATTTAATGATTAGCGATTGGTGAGAAAAAAATGTCGGTGTATGACTTTTAACACCTACCCACCGGCCTCGGTGGTGTTGTGGTTAAGCCATCGAACATATGGCTGATGTAGGGTACAGTACTGGGTTCGCAACCCGGTACCGGCTCCCACCCAGAGCGACTTTTAACAATGCAATAGGTAGGTGTAAGACTACTACACCCTATTGTCTCTCACTAACCACTAACAACTAACTCGCTGTCACCTACCGAGTGAGCCATTATAACTCCTGGATTTTTTACTCTCGTTCCAACCAATGCACCACAACTGGTATATCAACTGACAACGGCCGTGGTATATGCTATCCTGTCTGTGGGATGGTGCATATACAGTATATAATGGAAAATGTAGCAGGTTTCCTCTCTATTGTTGTCAAAATGACCAGATGTTGGACATCGTGCTCTAATGGTTTCGTTAAACAAACAAACATGTTTTTTTTTTTTTTTTTTTTTTTTTTTTTTTTAATACCTACCGAGTGAGACATAACTCTTTCTGGATTAGAGCCGGTACCGGGATGCGAACTCAGTTCCTACCAGACTTAATTTAAAGGACATGCAGTCTACATGAAGGGATGTTAAACGACACCCCAGCACCAAAAACAAGGTCAAAACTAAAGTCAATACAATTTGTCAAAACAGTGTGATGAATACAAAAGAGTTAATTTGTTTTGTTTAACGACACCACTAGAGCACATTTATTTGTTATTAATTGGCTATTGGATGTCAATTGGTAATTTTGACATTTAATCTCAAAGGAAACTAAATACATTTTGCATTAGCAGCAGGATCGAACCACCTAGGTGGATACATTCAATTGAATGGGTTCCAACCAGTGCACCACAACTGGACAAAGGCCGTGATATGTGGTTTTTCGTCTGCTTATAAAATAAGTGCATAATGGTAAAATGTAGCGGGTTTTCTCTTACGACTACGAGTCAATATTACCAAATGTTTGAAATTCAGTAGCCGATGATGAATTGATCAGTATGTTCTAGTGGTGTCGTTACACTAAAACAAAACAAAACAAAACCATTAGCTGCAAGGGCTCTTTTTTATGCACTTCCCCACAGTCGTGGGATACTGGTTGGAACGGGAAAAATACCATTCAGAGAATGGGTTTACTGAGGAGGTTAGATCCTGTGACTAAAGGATCCACAAAAAATTCTTTAACGACACCACTAGAGCACATTGATTTATTAATCATCGGCTATTGGAAAATGAAAGGAAATGTTTTATTTGACGACGCACTCAACAATTTTATTTACGGTTATATGGCGTCATACATATGGTTAATGAGGACACAGATATTGAGAGAGGAAACCCGCTGTCGCCACTTCATTGTCGGCTATTGGATGTGAAACATTTGACAATTTTTGACAAATAGTTTTTGAGAGGAAACCCGCTATATATTGTTTTTCATTAATAGCAAGGGATCTGTTATATGCATCATCCCACAGACAGGATAGCACATACCACTGCTATGATATACCATTCGTGGTGCACTGGCTAGAACGAGCAATAGCCCAATGGGCCCACCGACGGGGATCGATCCCAGACCGACCGCGCATCAAGCGGGCGCTTTACCACTTTTTTCTCTCTTTTTTTTTCTGTTTGTTTTTCTCATCGCCTGTTTATCCCTACACACCGCACTCCCGTGTGATAGTCTCACGAGCCTCTCGTTGAATAAATAACCCCTGAATTGCTCGGGCAGTCAAAACGATCAGCTGTTATTGGCCCTCCATTGATCCGCTCCAGTCATCACGGGTCGCATTCTAGTGAGCAAACAGTCCGAAAAACCCCCCAACAACCCAACACGACTGTCGTCGGTCCGCTTTTCAGCCGCAGTGCGGGACTTACCTATGGCAGTTTCGCAGTCAATTAATTTATTGCTGCGGATTGGCAGAAAAATCAATGTGTTTGTATCACAGGACTTGGTGCTGTCATTGTCTCGCGCGGTCTGATTAGTTTAGTTGCACGTGTGGGAACGCGCTGTGCACTGGTCTCTCACCATTCTTACGCGCTGATATTTATTGAGTTTTTATGGTTTCTTGACGTGCACTTCGGCATGCGCAATCGACTAAAATGCACGCGCGCCGTGTTGTGAGAACCGTGCTAAGCTGACAGTTTTGTGGGAAAAGAGTATTTACCATAACACCGTGTCGTACGGTGTCCACTTGACACATTGTTCGACGTTTCTAAATGAGTTCCATTATTATTTTTTGTTTTGTTGGATTGAATTCGTTAAATGGTACTTAGGGCCTACGTCTTCGTAATAGGCTAGAGAAGAAGATGAATAGGTAGAAGAAATTAATCAACGGAAAACACTTAAAACGAGAGGAAGAGTGAAGATTGAAATGGCGAGGAAGGGAAAACACACACACACACACACACAAAATGTATGTGTATATATATATATATATATATATATATATATATATATATATATATAGAGAGAGAGAGAGAGAGAGAGAGAGAGAGAGAGAGAGAGAGAGAGAGAGAGAGAGAGAGAGAGAGAGAGGAGAGAGAGAGAGATATTAAGAGCCATGCTACTTTAATGTGAAAATATTAGATACATGTATTTATTATAGTGTTACACGCATGCACGCACACACAGAAGATAGAGAAAGAGAGAGAAAGCGAGACATTGATTGAAACATACATACAGGGACTGAGAGAGAAAGACGAGGGGATATATAGAGAGACAGAGAGAGAGTTAGGAGAGAGAGAGAGAGAGAGAGAGAGAGAGAGAGAGAGAGAGAGAGAGAGACACACAGACAAAGAGGGGGGGGGGGGGCAGAGACAGATTGAGAGACTCGAGCCATCAATACTGTGACCCATCGCATCTCAGACGAGCGATCTACTACCCGTCTACTTCTCTCCGCGTGTACATATGAAGACGAGTATGAAGTCTCACTAGGAAAAATAAACTATATGATTGGTATTAATTTCGTCAGACGCCCAGGTCCCAGCGCCGCAACACCGAGGTCACGACGTCAGTGTTTTAGGCAGATTCCGCCAAAACATCACGTCGGCGATAATCCAGTTAGTGGCGTCCTGGTAACCCAAGCCGCGGCCTAATTACGGCAAGCTTAACGACATTACACCTTGGCGGCATTACGTAAACGGCCAATTCATCACGACCGGTTCGCACGCGTCACGGCGCGTGCCACAAAATACTTAGACTAAGAGTTAAAGTTTGCTTTTGTTTAACGACACCACTAGAGCATATTGATTTACTAATCATCGGATATTGGATGTCAAACATTTGGTAATTTTGACATTGTTGTCTTAGAGAGGAAACCTGCTGCATTTTTTTCTAGTATTAATAAAGGGTATTTAATATGCATCATCCCACAGATATGATAGCACATAACACGGCTTTTGATATACCAGTGGCTGGAACGAAAAATAGCCCAATGGGCCCCACCGACGGGGATCGATCCTTGACCGACCGCATATCAAGCGAGCGCTTTACCTCTGAGCTTTGCTCACAATATATGTTTGAATCATTATAATTATTTATTGGACATGATTTTATATAACATAATGTTGCAAAATACTTCTATTTAGTGTTTTTGTTTTTGTTCAGTTGCAGGTAGCAATCAAACTTAAATGATCTTATCAACCAGCATTTTTAGAAAACGTAATACTAACAACTTTAATAAATAAAAACAATTGTATAAATCCTAAATTGAGAATTTCGAAATATACTCTTCAAAAAAAGAAACGCAAAAGGGTACAAATGGGTTATAACTCCGATTTTATGTTTCCTACCGGTTCATGCTTTGTGAATATAAGGTCATTGCATGTCCCAAACACATTCCCACGGTTACATTCGATAAAACGCAGCTACTGTACAATAAAGTTCCAAAATGTGAATATTCGCAAAAACGCAGCCACGTGCAAACCATGTCACCACTGCACGTGCGTTGTCTGCACGTGCAACATGAACACCGACAGTATAAAAGTGCAGGGTGTTCGCTTGCCTGGCCTCTGTATCTGGCCGACAGTTGACAATCCAGGACATGCCACGTCTCAGTGAACCGCAGAGAAACAATGCCATCGGCCGACTAGACGCAGGCGAATCCAGAACGGCCGTTGCCAGGGCATTCCATGTGTCCCCAAGCACCATCTCCAGACTGTGGGACCGTTACCAGCAACATGGATCAACACGTGACCTCCCTAGATCCGGTCGACCACGGGTCACTACCCCCGGGCAGGACCGCTACATCCGGGTACGCCACCTTCGGGAACGATTGACTACTGCCACCTCCACAGCCGCAGCAATACCAGGTTTGCGCAGGATATCCGACCAGACCGTACGGAACCGCCTACGTGAGGTAGGAATTCGTGCCAGACGTCCAGTTCGAGGTGTCATCTTAACACCACAACACCGTCGACTCCGACTGCAGTGGTGCCAGATTCATCGACAATGGCCTCAACTGCGATGGAGACAGGTGTGGTTCAGTGACGAGTCCCGATTTCTGCTCCGACGTCATGATGGAAGATGTCGCGTGTATAGGCGTCGTGGTGAACGTTATGCGGCAAACTGCGTGCAGGAAGTGGACAGATTCGGCGGGGGTAGTGTCATGGTGTGGGCAGCCATCTCACACACTGGCAGAACTGACCTGGTCCACGTGCAGAGCAACCTGAATGCACAGGGCTACATTGACCAGATCCTCCGGCCACACATCGTTCCAGTTATGGCCAACGCCAACGCAGTGTTCCAACATGACAACGCCAGGCCTCACACAGCACGTCTCACAACGGCTTTCCTACAGAACAACAACATTAATGTCCTTCCTTGGCCATCGATATCACCGGATTTGAACCCAATTGAGCATCTATGGGACGAGTTGGACCGACGCCTCCGACAGCGACAACCACAGCCCCAGACCCTGCCCGAGCTGGCAGCAGCCTTGCAGGCCGAGTGGGCCACCATCCCCCGGGACGTCATCCGTACTCTGGTTGCTTCAATGGGCAGGCGGTGGCCGGCAGTTGTCAACACACGCGGAGGCCACACCCGGTATTGACTCCAGACGACCTTGACCTTGGTGGTGTGTCCTATCACTTACTCACAATGGACTAGAGTGAATTGTGAACAATCCTGCAACATTTGGTAATTATCGGACTCACCATTCAATAATTAAATCAATTCTCCAAATGTTACGACAATGTGGTTTTGCGTTTCTTCTTTTGAAGAGTATATTTATTTTCTACAAATCACATAATTTAAAATGATATCGATATTGATACGTAAAATGGCCAAGGATTTAGATATTATATAAATGTAAAATGAATGAATAAATGTGTCAATTCAAACTGAACACATTTAAGAAAATTTTACGTGTGTATATATATATATAGATAGAGAGAGAGAGAGAGAGAGAGAGAGAGAGAGAGAGAGAGAGAGAGAGAGAGAGAGAGAGAGAGAGAGAGAGAGAGAGAGAGAGAGAGAGAGAGAGAGAGAGAGAGAGAGAGAGAGAGAGAGAGAGAGAGAGAGAGAGAGAGAGAGAGAGAGAGAGAGAGAGAGAGAGAGAGAGAGAGAGAGATATATAGATTATTACCTGAGTGTTTTTCGGTTGCGAAGTTTGGGGATATGGAGAAAACGATATATGCGATTCTGTTCAAATAAATTTCTTCCGACACATCTTGCCAACAAAAAAATCCACCCCATTATTTGTTATACGGAGAATTGGGGAAAGTGCCCGTGGAATTAAATATTCAAAGAAGAATGGTTTGTTACTGGGCACGCATTATTTCAGGGAAACAATCAAAATTATCATTTCTTCTATACAGATTTATGTTGACAGATCATGTTACAAATGGAATAAATTATAATTGGCTCACTGGTATTAAACATATTTTGGAGCATTTAGGAATGAGCGATGTTTGGATATCACACACCTTTTTATCGTTAACTTGGCTCTCACAACAAATTAAAATTAGGCAAAATTATCAATATTTACAAATATGGAATAATAGCATATCAATGTCATCAAGAGGCAAAACCTGTCAACTTTTTAAAGAAGAACTCATTTTTGAAAAATATTTAAATATAATTCCCGAAAGGTTGTGGAGATTAATTATAAAATTTAGAACGTCAAATCACTATTTACCTGTCGAAACTGGAAGGTGGAATAACATATTATTTGAAGACAGATTGCGTACTTTATGTGATGAAAGTGACATTGGTGATGAATTCCATTATTTATTTGTATGTATATTTTTTCATAATTCCCGAGTAAGATTTTTACATCCCTATTATTATACTAGACCAAGCACCTACAAATTCAAAGAACTAATGAGCAGTAAGAAAATAAGTGTATTAAAGAAGTTGGCGAAATTTATAAATGTAATTTGCCAGGTTTTTAAACGTCCTTGTAACTGAATAACTCATGTCACAATCAAAACTGTTTCCTAGCTATATTACAATTATTATTATTATTATTATTATTATTATTACTATTATTATTATTATTATTATTATTATTATTATTATTATTACTGTACCATGTACTACCATTACTATTACTACTACTGCTACTATTATTATACTACTACGACTACCATTACTGCTACCACCATTATTACTACTACTACTACTACTACTACTACTACTACTACTACTACTACTACTACTACTACTACTGTTACAGTTATTATCAATTAATATCATATACAAGTAAATACATGTATTATGTATTATCATATGTTATTATTTCATCCTCCTGTAAACCATCTTGTCATGTTTATACTATTTATTATGTATGTTCCTCTAACGCCGTTGTGGAACGGCCTGAGTGTTATAAAGTTCTGTTCTGTTCTGGTATCGTCAATTTCATAAAATTATATTAGGAATAAAAATTGTACACGAGGGTAATAATCTCTTTATCATATAAGCTCAAGCTTAATACAGCGTGTTTTTGTAAACTATACACGCAACTTTAATTCCAGTCCGCCATTACTTGATATTCAAATGATGATCATATAATATCTTACGTTTTCAGTGCAATCAAAGTGTGTGATATATTTCAGATCACAATGTCATACTTTAAGAATTTGATAACTTTGCAAATTAGATGTAAATTAGTCGAGGTCACGGCACTAGATTTATTGACATTTAAGCAAACGTACTTAGGTGACACTCCATGATTGACGTATGCATTCATAGTCATCAAATAAAAACATTTCAGTGGCAATTTGACACTGAAAGCTGTCCAGCGTTCAGAAAACAAAACACTTTAGGCATAACTTTATTTTGATGTAAGGACATCCAAAATGACGTCATTCGAGTTTGACGTCATTTCCATTCAAAAATACACCGCGCCACATATTCTTACGTCATTTGAATATCTAGTAATGGCGGATTGGAATTAAAGCTGCGCGTACAGTTTACAAAAACACGTTGTATTAAGTTTGAGCTTATTTGATAAAGAGATTATTACCCTCGTGTATTTCGGTATCGTCAATATCATCTATTAGGAATAAAAATAATGTATTATGCTAGCCAGACGAAACCAAAAAACACTCTGGTAATAACCTCTTTTTTAATAACCCAACAATTTAATAATTTTCACCATGTTGTTGCTGTTGATTTCAGCGTCGTGTTAAATGCTTGTTGTGATTTCTGCTTGTAAAATACCTAAGCTAAGAATGCTGACTTCACCGTATATTCCACTTATAAAAAAAAAAAAAAAAAAAAAAAAAAAAAACTTAATAAAATAAAACTTTACGGTCTTTTTAAAATCCAGCTAACTTATTATATGTCGCCTCGCAGTTTTAAAAATATATATATCTAGCATTATCTAACAAATATGATTATTGTAAACTAATTCAGTGTATGTTTAACTGCAATTTGTATAAATACTGCATGTTAATTTCCCGCGATCGCGATCTGCATGCGTGCTCACGACCATAGGTACAACATTAACAAAGACAAAGGAAATAACCGAAATTGCAGTTAGGTATTCATTGATGCAAACAACTATTGTTTTTCTACAAATTTACATCAAGATTTACTTCTGTGTAATTGTATTGTTTAATGTCCGCAACGATGTCTCTTGACATGTGGGTGTCAGCTGACTCTGAAGCGTGACGTTTATTACGCCGAGAGCTTTTCTCAGTTCAGCCATCGAACGTTCGCGAACTATTTGATTGGTGTCCGTCGTCTCCATTTGGTTTAAGGTGAAGCGCTCAAACCAGTGAAGCGAACGTTTTGTTTTCGCTCGGTCTGGCTGAACTCGGCCCTTGGGATAGCCGACATGTCTTTCGGCCCTGAACTGACATGTGTATTCAAAGTGAAACACATTGTCGGTTTGTTTTTATTGCTTTGGTTCAAAGACTTTACAAAGTTAAAATAACAAGTTGCATATCTTCCAGACATTGAATCACCGTCACATTGCTGTCATACATGTCGAATGCATGCCGTTAAAATTAATAACCTTGATTATTAAAATTAGCAAACATCATAAGGCATACGCTGTATTCGCTATTATGCTAATTGAATATTTGGTGTTATTATGTTTGAGGTGTCGAATAGATTATGTAACCGTTTGTTCACATCACAAGATAGAAAATGGCTCAGCCAAAATTTTAGCCACTTGCAAATTTTATTAGCCTTTTTTGGGGTAAAAATAATTTTTAATTAGCCGATGGCCCTGGGGAAACCCCTGTATATATATATATATATATATATATATATATATATATATATATATATATATATATATATACATTCACGTCTACCATAATGTTATTTCTTTATAATAAATTTTTCTATAATTACATTTATCATAATGAAAATCTGTCATGACCATGCATTGTCAGAAGTTCTAAAGTTGAAAACGGTTGTTTGTTTACAATAACTGATGTTAGGACTTAGGCTCTTTTCATGTATTTGTTTAATATTACATTCCGTGCCCTTATTCAGTACATTTTCTAATCATAATATTAATACCTTAAAACTAATTATTTCCTTTTAACAATTAGTGTAACAAATCAAATATTTAGGAAAAAAGGTTTCGCGGAAATTCTATTAAATACCCACAAATTATCACTCCGTGCAATTTGTCTGATGTATTTTTAATTAACTCCCTTGAATCGAGGTCTCCTCCGACGGAAACATAAAACTGATACCATCCCTAGCGACCAGTCTTGGCCTCTGCGTCAACCAATCACGATTAATGCAAAAGATATATTTCTTTTCCGGATTAGTCCTGATGGCCTAATTTTAACACTTCTTTGAAGAAGTAAAAGAACGAGCGAGACGGGCGAGTGAGAACTGTCACTAAAACGCGAACGAGTATCAAGAAGAATGTATTTTCGAGGTCAACCTGATATAAACGTGTTAAAGTTAATCCTACTCGAGGGAACTCGTTTTTTGTGTGTGTTTTTTGGTGTGTGTGTGTGTGCGTGTGTGTGTGTGTGTGTGTGTGACTGAGGGGTTTAAGTTTCGGGTTTTATTTAACGACACCACTAGAGCACATTGATTTGTTAATCATCGGCTACTGGATGGCAACGATTTGGTAATTTTGACATATTATACCAGGGCCGTAGGCTAGCTAGGATTTTAATTTTTTATTTATTATTTTTATTTATTTATTTATTATATATATATATTTTTTTTTGGGGGGGGGGGGGGGCAATTGAATAGTTAATAGTCTAAAACTCCTTAAACGGTTAAGACGATTTTTCTTTAAGTTTCTATATTTTTTCCGTATTTTTTTCTGCCCCCCCCCCCCTAGCTACGGCCCTGTATACATGTAGCCTTAGAGACGAAACCCACTACAATTTTGTATTGGTAACACAAGGGATCTTTTATAAAGTTTATTTTGTTTAACGACACCACTAGTGTGTTAATTGTAATATTGTTTATTAATTATCGGCCACTATATGTCAAAAGGTTTCGTAATTTCGACATATATATGTAGTCTTAAAGGTAGGGTCAACTCAAACAAGACCCTTATGTGTTGGAAAGATGCATACCCGGACCACCAACACATACTGACACTTTAGCAAATGAAAAACGCGTAATTTTAGAGTTAATAAAAAACCATGATTATTCCTGCTAACTGGGGGCAGCCATTTTGTTTCGTTTTTGTGACGTCCGGTGGGATAGCTTGGGTCGAAGTGACGTCAGCTCCTGACCATCACCTGTATGTACAGTGTAAACAAAAGCAGTAATTTTCGATAAGGCGCTTCTCTTTGATCAACCTGACTTGTAAAACAGCATAAATGACGTAATAATATAATAAACTATTTAACTAAATATATTTCAAGTTGCATTAACGGAACAAAATGGGGTTATAGTATTTTTCTCTGTTTAATAATCCAAAGGAAAAATGTACACTATTACGCTTATTGATATGCTACGTTGGAGCAAAAACAACAACCCACGATACCCAAGTGATAATTTTCTGTTCTTTGGGACTACGTAATTGGTCAGTTCTGTGGTTTTAGATGGAACAGTTTTACAAAACTATTTACAGTAATAGTATTTACATCACAATTTTAGGGGCGACAGGTAATATTCCACAATACCGGTATGTATTTTTGTGTCTAGACAGCGTCAATTAATTGGCTCGTCTGGTTACCAATCAGAAACACACCTGCCAATCAGGAATCACAGGTAGAAGCAACTAACAGCATCGACCAATTAACTAAGAAAAAACTCCGTGTATCATTTCAGTACGTAGATTAATGCATGGGCAAAACATTGTTAATTGTTTCGACTTGTTGTGTAGCCACTTTGACAATGGTATTTTATTTTGTATTGAAAAACAATATATATAGTGCTGGCTTACTGGGATGTGTATTATTACAGAACATTGCAATGTATGACTATTTATCATCCCGCAAAAACCAGGTAGATTGTGTTTCTCTAGTTCTAAGGCTCATTCCTGACGTGACGAGTTAAGTATTACGTAACCACCAGCTCGCCAGAGGGCGTACTCACTGAGATGGTACAAAATGGCTGCGCCCGTTATATATAATAGCCGTCACATTTAACCGTTTTATTAATTAACTATACGATTATACGTGTTGATATTAAGCAATAATGTGCATTATATATCGTTGAATATGCATACCAGGCCAAATGCCTTAATTGTCCTCTCCTTTAAAGAGGAAGCCAGCTATATTTTTCTATTTATAGCAAGGCATTTTTTATATGCACCATCCTGTCTGTACATAAAAGATCCGTTGCTACTAATGGAAAAATGTACCGAGTTTCCTCTCTAAGATTATGTTTGACATCCAATAGCCAATTATTAATACACCAACCTGCTCTAGTTGTGTTGTTAAAGAAAACAAACTTTTTTTGTGACGTTTCTTTTCTCCATCAGCATATTATGACATGGCAATTTTGTTTATTCATTCGAACAGGTAATGATAATGAAAGCGAAAACCATGTGCTTTGACGTCAAAACATAAACCATGATATTTAAAAGATTATCTCCCCAGTGGGCCCCATTGTTCGATAGAAGATCCGTATTTCACAATTACACACCGCGATATGAGCTGTTTTATAGAACGTACGCCCGGTTTTAGCAGCCCGTCTTCGTCAAACTTCGTATCGGCGAATTCCCCGAACGGAAGATATCTGCCGGTCAGAGACCGAAGTCACTTTTTATTGTTTTAACTTCTGCTCCCGGACGCGTTATTTATGTTTTTTGTCTGCCGGATGCAACATCCCTAGGGACCTGTGGCTGATGTGTTTAATAATCAGGAGACCTACAAGAATATTCTTAAAGAAAAAAATGAATGAGTAAGAGAATGAATGAATGAATGAATGTGTAACGAAGAACCCAGCATGAAAAATACATCGGCTATTAGCAAAATGCGAAAGTGATGATCAGCATTCATATAAACATTCAAAAGTTAAATTTTTATTTCATTTCAATTTATTTCCGTGCTTATAGACGGGTTTATTGGTCAGTGACGTCAAAGTACTGTACCGGCCTCGGTGGCGTCGTGGTAGGCCATCGATCTACAGGCTGGTAGGTACTGGGTTGGGATCCCAGTCGAAGCATGGGATTTTAAATCCAGATACCGACTCCAAACCCTGAGTGAGTGCTCCGCAAGGCTCAATGGGTAGGTGTAAACCACTTGCACCGACCAGTGATCCATAGCTGGTTCAACAAAGGCCATGGTTTGTGCTATCCTGCCTGTGGGAAGCGCAAAGAAACGATCCCTTGCTGCTAATCGGAAGAGTAGCCCATGTAGTGGCGACAGCGGGTTTCCTCTCAAAATCTGGGTGGTCCTTAACCATATGTCTGACGCCATATAACCGTAAATAAAATGTGCTGAGTGCGTCGTTAAATAAAACATTTCTTTCTTTCTTTATCATGTACTGTTACAGATCAAGTTTGACTTACATGGCGATTTACCCATTTGTGACAGAGATATATGGTCCTTACTTTTCGGAGATATGAAAATTAGTTTTCCAGACTTTGTTTTTTGCAATGTCTCAAGATACTGAGCTAAACGTTTGTGCATAGCTTTATTAGGTAATATTAGAGATATTGAATGGCACTTAACCATATGTCAGTCGCCATATAACCGTAAATAAAATGTGTTTATTGCGTCGTTAAATAAACCATTTCCTTCCGATAACGAATAGGGAGTGCAGATTATACGTATAGTAATGAACAGGGAGTGTAGATTATATGTATAATAATGAATGGGGAGTTTAGGTTATCTGTATAGTAATGAATGGGGAGTGCAGATTATATGTATAGTAATGAATGGGGAGTGTATATTATAATTTATATTGTATATATTATTCCTTTGTCTTTCAGATCGTCCCTGTAACTTCCTTTAGTTAAAAAATGATAAAGGTCTTTAAACAAGCTATGTTTATCCATAACGGATCCCTAATATGAACAAAGAATGTAGGAATGATGATTCTGATATGTGGATCTAACCATGGGCACACAAGCTGGCATTTTAACTGGGATTGGGGGGGGGGGGGGGGGGGGTGTCTGAAGTAACGATGTTTGGTTATACACTATGAACCTGTTGAAGACCAAACTTTGCAATGCTAACTCCGCATATTTCCTGTCATGTTAATCGGGAGTAAGGGAGGCAAGGGGTGAGTGGAGATATTCTGGGATCCATCCGATCACCACACATGATGAGCTATTTATATTCTACAAATTTGCAAGGGTGGATCAAGGAAAGGTTTGGTGCCCAACATCCTTGTATAGATTCACTACTGAGATTTACATCAGCTTTTACAAACATAAAAAAAGCTCCAAACATATAATTTTGTGAGTGCATAAAAAAATTGATAGCCTACATGTAATATAGTCTAGGGGAGTGCATATTATTTAAAAGGAGTGCTTATTATACATACAATATAGACTGGGGGAGTGTATATTACATGTATACTATGGACTGGGGAGTGCTTATTCAACGTATAATGTTGACTGGGGAGTGCAAGTTCAGGGGAGTCCAAATTATATGTGACACCGGTACCGAGCAACGAACCCAATACCTACCAGCCTTATGTCCGATGGTTTAACTACCACACCACCGAGGCCGAGTCGATTATTTATTAGTTAATTAATGCGCTCTCGTGAATGTGCTGAATGAAGGCAGCTAACGATAATTCGTCGATAGCGATAACGCGAGCGATGACAGCGATAACGCGAGCGATGACGATAATGTGAACGATGATAGCGATAATGTGAGCGATGATAGCGATAACGCGAGCGATGACGATAATGCGAGCGATGACAGCGATAACGCGAGCGATGACGATAATGCGAACGATGATAGCGATAATGTGAGCGATAACGCGAGCGATGACATCGATAACGCGTGCGATGATAGCGATAATGCGAGCGATGATAGCGATAACGCGAGCGATGACGATAATGCGAGCGATGATAGCGATAATGCGAGCGATGATAGCGATAATGTGAGCGATGACGATAATGCGAGCGATAACGCGAGCGATGATAGCGATAACGCGAGCGATGACGATAATGCGAGCGATAATAGCGATAATGTGAGCGATGACAATAACGCGAGCGATGATAGCGATAATGTGAGCGATGGTAGCGATAATGCGAGCGATGACGATGTGAGTGACGATAGCGATAACGCGAGCGATGACGATAATGCGAGCGATGATAGCGATAACGCGAACGATGATAGCGATAATGGGAGCGATGATAGCGATAATGTGAGCGATAATGCGAGCGATGACGATAATGCGAGCGATGACACCGATAACGCGAGCGATGATAGCGATAATGCGAGCGATGACGATAATGCGAGCGATAATGTGAGCGATGATAGCGATAATGTGAGCGATGATAGCGATAACACGAACGATGACGATAATGCGAGCGATGATAGCGATAATGTGAGCGATGATGCGAGCGATGATAGCGATAACACACGGTAATTGTAGGTGTGTTTTCAGTTTGTAATTAGTAGTACCAGCCTCGGTAGCGCAGTGGTTAAGCTATCGGACTACAGGCTGGTAGGTACAGGGTTCGTAGCCCGGTATCGCCTCCAATCCAGAGCGAGTTCTTATTAAGGGCTCAGTGGGTATTTGTAAGGTCACTACACCCTCTTCTCTCTCACTAACGACTAACCACTAACAACTAATCCACTGTCCTGGACAGACAGACAACGTGCTTGAACCTTAAATGAAATGAAATGAGTGTTCCCCACCCCCCACCCACACCCCACACCCCAAGGTTGCACTGTATCAAAAAGGAAGGTTCCGTGTCAATGTACAATATTTACGGAGTAAAAACCGCTGCGGTTCTGATTGGTAATAACATGTGACATTGGTTATTTGTGCAAATACTGTTAGTCATTGCCAATAAATAAATACTTTAATTTGATACATGATGTTATTATGCAGTAGAAAATGGAACTAGGATTTTCAGTGGGTTGCTAATAAAAACCTTCATAAAATCTCTTACATGGTATATGATCCCCCCCCCCCCCCCCCCCCCCCCCCCCACACACACACACGTTTTCTTCCATATAGATTAAATGTGAGTTGCCACACTTTTAATTGGGGTACTGGGTGTATCAATACGTAGTCCGGAGGGACGTAGTAAATGTAGTTCTTACTACTTCCGGATCTTGTTACATACCCTATATAGAGCCTGTATTCAAAACTTGTGGTACCATGTTTCAACCGTTTCCCAATAGAAATAGTGCAACAAATGCACACACAAACCAAAAATGTATAACCTACCGTACTCACAAGATTGAAGCTCTTGCATCATTATTAACAAAATAAGTCTTCAATGACAACCTTGAAAAATATCTCCGCCATTTTAAATTTGCTAAGTAGAGGGAAGCAACTCGCCGTATTGACTTAAAGGGACATTCCCGAGTTTGCACCATTGTAAGCTGTTTCCGATTAATAAAATATTTCAACGATTAAGCTTACATATTAAATATATCTTCTTGTTTAGAATATCAGTGTCTGTATATTCAATGTGTTTCGGGTCGTCTTAATATTAGTAAGAAGCCCAAACTGGATTTTGTCTTCAAATAATTTCGTACGTACGAAAAACTATATTTTAGGAAATATAATGCAATTTAACCTAGTACAAATATTAGAACGATCGGAAACATGTTTAATATATAGCCACTAATATATTATGCAGAAAAATATATTTGATATGTAATTACAATCGTTAAAAAGTCTCTGTTAGTCGATAACATCTTAAATACTGCAGCAAACTCAGGAATGTCCCTTTAACGTGCCCCGTACACAAGTTAATACGCTGCTTATATCAGTTTTAGTAGTAAACGTTAACATTATTAGCAATAGGAATTGATTTGGTACATTGTAACCTCATGCCGTACCCAATAGCCGATCTCTGCTTTTGTGCTAGAGTGTCGTTAAACACATTCATTCATTCATTCATTCATTCATTCATTCATTCATTCATTCACTCACTCATTCATTCATTCACCATTCATTCATTCATTCATTCACCATTCATTCATTCACCATTCATTCATTCACCATTCATTCATTCACCATTCATTCATTCAATCATTCATTCATTCATTCATTCACCATTCATTCATTCATAATCTACTTATATGTCGGCATTGGGCTAGATACTCTTAGTGTTACAAACTGTCAATCGTGAAATTTCTGATGACCAATGAATCGCTATGTACCGTGGTATGTGCTGTCCTGTCTGTGGCAAAGTGCATACAGAATATCATAATTGAAAAATGTAGCGGGTTTTCTCTAAGGCATGAGTAAAACATTACGAAATGTTTGACACCCTATAGACGATTAAGTAATTAATTCAACTTATTTTTGTCCTTATATCCAATTACGGTTCAAGCACGATGTCCTGGGAACATACCTCAGCTATCTGGGCTGTATGTCTAGGACAGTGGGTTAGTGATTAGTAAGAGAGATCTTGCTGTAGTGGTCTTATTGGGTGGGGGCCGATACCGGGCAGCGAACTCAGTACCTACCAGCCTTACGTCCAATGGCTTAACCACGATTCCACCGAGGCCGAGTAGATTATTTATTAATTAATGCACTCTCGTGAATGCTGAATGAATGAATGCATGAATATTTAACAACACCCCAGCACGAAAAATACATCGGCTATTGGGTGTCAAACTATGGTAATTCAAAACATGAAGTGATGAATGCTGAAAGAAAGAAAGAAAGAAAGAAAGAAATGTTTTATTTAACGACGCACTCAGCACATTTTATTTACGGTTATATGGCGTCAGACATATGGTTAAGGACCACACAGATATATAGAGAGGAAACCCGCTGTCGCCACTACATGGGTTACTCTTTTCGATTAGCAGAAAGGGATCTTTTATTTGCGCTTCCCACAGGCAGGATAGCACAAACTATGGCCTTTGTTGAACCAGTTATGGATCACTGGTCGGTGCAAGTGGTTTACACCTACCCATTGAGCCTTGCGGAGCACTCACTCAGGGTTTGGAGTCGGTATCTGGATTAAAAATCCCATGCCTCGACTGGGATCCGAACCCAGTACCTACCAGCCTATTGATGAATGCTGAATGAAGGCAGTTAACGATAATCGTTGATAGCGATGATGCGAGCGATGACAGCGGTAACACACGGTAATTGTAGGTGTGTTTTCAGTTTGTAACTAGTAAATGATGTTATAGTTTAGATTTGAAAATGGACCATTTAACACACATTTCAGTAGCAGAGTTTGTATTCTGAATGTGTATTTAACTAAAAATAGCATTTTTACAACATGTTAACCCATATAGATAACTCTTTTTTTTAAATACAGTCGTCATATAATGAATACGTAAAGAAATGATACTACATTTTCAACATTTACATATTTCATATATTACATAATCTGGAAAAGCTACTGACTTAAAGGGACATTCCTGAGTTTGCTGCAGTATTTAAGATGTTATCGACTAACAGAGACTTTTTAACGATTGTAATTACATATCAAATATATTTTTCTGCATAATATATTAGTGGCTGTATATTAAACATGTTTCCGATCGTTCTAATATTTGTGCTAGGTTAAATTGCATTATATTTCCTAAAATATAGTTTTTCGTACGTACGAAATTATTTGAAGACAAAATCCAGTTTGGGCTTCTTACTAATATTAAGACGACCCGAAACACATTGAATATACAGACATTGATATTCTAAACAAGAAGATATATTTAATATGTAAGCTTAATCGTAGAAATGTTTTATTAGTCTGAAACAGCTTACAATGGTGCGATCTCGGGAATGTCCCTTTAAAACAAATACTATTATAAAGGATGATATGTAACCAAAACATGTTAAACATACAGATCAAAGATATCTATTACCCTTTGTTTAAAAAAAAACAACCATAAAACAATAAAAATAAATTATGTTAGAAATATATTAACCCTTGCTAGTCCATCTGGTGAGATTAGAAAACTGAGACGCGGTATACTGTACAGAGGGTAATTTCCAGATCTATTTTAGTCGACCAATCTTTGTCGACTTCACATGCCAGATGCACGGGCGACGTTCATGCGCGTGCACGGCGCGTGCACTTACCCAGCACAGCTCACGACAAAAAATATAGTTCGGCTCTTATTCTATTGAATGTTGTTGTTAATTCTGAAACACGGGCATAATTGATAGCCGGTCTTTATGTTAACTAATATTTGTCTGTTCGCGTGGAAGAAAAACTACCGACATCGTGCCTCGATCTGGACGAAGGGTGCACGTGCTGGCGCGAGAGGGGTGTATTCTCGTCTGCCAGTATCGTTTGTTCGCCATCAAATCAGAAACTCTGACGCGCAGTGGCTCCAACCTATTAGAAACCTTTGCTGTGAGTTAATTTCGGATCAGTTTTCTTGCAGCGTCGCTTCTTTACTAATTCAGTAAAATGCCAGACGACTTCGTTCGATTGCGCGGCGCGTGGCGTTGCACGTGCCTAACGGCATGCAGAATTGCGCCAGACGACGAAACACGCGCAATTAGTGATTTGGCGGGAAGGGGAACGACGTTCGTTTGATAGGAGTGAGGGGTTTATAATCTGCGCAGACCACTTTCGAACACCTGGCCTAAAATTTGTCCCACGTGAAAATGATAAACATACGAATCTTTTGTTATGAAAGATATTGTGATAGTTCAGTCGGAAATAAACCTCAACGAGGAGAGAAAAAATGCGAACAAAGAACTTTGTTTAAAGTGCACCTGTTTACTTTGGTTTTACCCCACCCCCCACCTACCCCCACCCCCCAACCCACAGTGTTTTCTAATATATAAACTAACATTTTTATTACAGACTTCACCATTGGTTTTTTAAACATTATTATTTATATATAACAGGTGGAGATTCAAGCAAAATTAGTTTAGCTATTTACTTATTTTATTATTGGTAATAAATAGGGTATTATTGGGGTATATTTTGGTTTAAATGCTAATATATCAAAAAACACTTTTCATCTGTAAACTTAAAATAATATCATATCATTTCATTTCTTTAGATATATAGACAATTAAAAATATTAAATATTTTCACAAATGAAATGGTCGACTGAAACTCGGGTACAGCTAATGTAAACAAAATGTACATACAAAATTATTGGGGTGGTAGGGTGGTAAAATATAATTTGGGCTACTATATGCCTACCTGAAAAAAAAACAAAAACCCACTGAATATATAGACAGACACGTATATTGTTATAAATACTAGTTAAAGGCATATTGTCACAGATCACTGACCTATTTAATGGTCTAACAAATAATTACCTGAACAAAAATAATTTGATTTGTCTCGAAATGTACTTTATTCAACCATCTTCATAACTACCATACTCCATTTATTAATGACATTTTGTAAAAATAACTGAATTATGGCAATGGTCCATAATTCAAAAACTAAAATTGCCGAGAGGGATGACATGGATTTTACTCCATCATGTTTCAGTTAAGGTGATGCGATAGCTAGATTTGGTTTCCAACAATTAATGTAATTGTTATTTACTATCCATTTTTAGAGAAATAACTTCCTTAAATCCGTGACAGTATGCCTTTAATATATAATTTTAATCGTATTAATGGCCGTATTAGATAGAAACATGGTACGTTGACAACACACTCAGACCAGTACATTTAATAAACTTTGGTGTTTTCACTCTCCACGTATACGGTTAACATCAAATAATAATAATAGTAATAACACATAGTAAATAAATAAACCCATAATTGAATGAATGGATAAATAAATAAATAAATAAATAGATAAATAGGTAGATAAGTAGATAGATGGACGGACGGACGGACGGAAGGACAGACAGACGGACGGACGGGCGGACAGATAGACAGACAGATAGATATAGTTAGATATATAGATAAAGAAACAAATAAATGGCAAATAAATCCAGATCCCCCTCCCCCCCCCCCAACACACACACACACACACACACAAAGAAAGAAATTGTTTTATTTTTTCTTCGTTTTGTTCGATTTAAAAAATAAAAATTAACGATGCACTCAAGACACTTTAATATAAGTTACGTGATTAAGAACCACACATACAATGAGAGAGAAAACCTGTTGCCGCCACTCCATGGACTACTCTTTTTGATTAGTAGCATGAGACCTTTTAAATGCACCAATCCACAGGCCGGATAGTGCAGTCTGATATTCTCTTGTTCAGACGGATCCGGATTCCAAGAACTACATTTCCGTATAGCACTACACCTTCTACTATTCTGGAGTTGTCGTTAAACAAAACAAATTTGTTTATTTTTAATACATAATTAAAGGGACATTCCTGAGTTTGCTGCATTGTAAGATGTTTCCGACTAATAAAATATTTCTACGATTAAACTTACATATTAAATATATTTTCTTGTTTAGAATATCAGTGTCTGTATAATCAATGTGTTTCTGGTCGTCTTAATATTTGTAAGAAGCCCAAACTAGATTTTTTTTGTAGAAAATAAAATGAAATTTAACCTAGTACAAATATTAGAACGATCAGAAACATGTTTAATATACAGCCACTTATATTTTATGCAGAAAAATATAATTGATATGTAATTACAGTCGTCAAAAAGTCCCTGTTTGTCGATAACATCAAACAGCAGCAAACTCAGGAATGTCCCTTTAAAAACGATATTCTGAAGATTGTCGATTTATAAAATCTATATCCACGAATGGCTAAGAATTTGTTAAAGTTTGTTTTGTTTAACAACACCACTAGATCACATTGATTTATTAATCATCAGCTATTGGATGTCAAACATTTGGCAAGTCTGACATAATATAGTCTTAGATACGTGTATATGCACCATCCCACAGACATGGTTGTACATACCACGGCCTTTGATATTCCAGTCGTGGTGCACTGACTGGAACGAGAAATAGCCCAACAGGCAAACCGACGGGAATCGATCCCAGACAGACCGCGCATCGAGCGAGCGCTTTAACACTGGGCTACATCCCGCCCCTCCACAGAGAGAGTAACGAACGAAACTCGTATCATATTAAAAATGGTGGAAACTAAAATATGAAGGGAAGTGGAAATGAAATGTTTTATTTAACGACGCACTCGACACATTTTTATTTACGGTTATATGGCGTCAGACATATGGTTAAGGACCACACAGATATTGAGAGAGGAAACCCGCTGTCGCCACTTCATGGGCTACTCTTTTTCGATACGCAGCAAGGAATTTTTTATATGCACGATCCCACAGACAGGGTAGCACATACCACGGCCTTTGATATACCAGTCGTGGTCCACTGGCTAGAATTAGAAATAGCCCAATGGGCCCACCGACGGGAATCGATCCTAAACCGACCGCGCATCAAGCGAACGCTTTACCACCGGGCTACGTCTCGCCCCAAATATTAAAAATGATGTAAACGAAAATATGAGGGGAAAATAGTCTACAAATCAGACAGCTTAAAAACAGATTTTTTCTAATAATAATGTTAATTTTGTGTCTCCTTTTCTTTCTTCAGTTTTATAGCCCTGCTTTAAATACGAAATGTGTTTCTTGAACTAACTGCGCATGTCCATTGTTAACCGGCCAGTTGTGTACACTGATACAAGACCCCTAGTGGAAACGTCGTCACGTTTGTGCCAGGAACCTATCAACGTTGACACGTGGCACGTGAGACAATAGTGCACGTGCATGCAATATCACATGAATATTGCACATCTGCCCGTGAAAATCAGATGACGAAAAACAAAAGGAGAGAAGTGATATGTTTTGTAAAATGTATATAATATATATTTATATAAAGATGAAGTACAGTTTATAGATATAAACTAGAATATTAATTAAAGTTGCAATAACGGTATATATATCACCATTTACAAAAATTAAATAAAATGAAAACTCCACATCTGCTCGTGAAACTTAGACGTAGAAAAAATGAAGAGTTTAGTTTTGTAAAATGTATATAAAGCCAAAGTACAATTTATGAATATAAACTGAAATATTAAATAAAGTTACAATAACAGCATATATTACCATTTACAAAAAACGATATCTAAAGAAGAGTCCAAAATTGCCCGCGAAAATTAGATGTAGGGGCTAAAAAGCGTCGTGTTTTGTAAAATTTATATATATATAAAGACGAAGTACGACCTTTAAAATGTGTAAATTATATAAAGTTGAACATTAATTAAAGTTGCAATAACAGTATATATATTACCATTTACAAAAATTAGATCAAATAAAAATCCACATCTGCCCGCGAAAATTAGATGTATAAAAAAGAAGCGTCATTTTTTTTTTCATTTGTATATAGTAAAAGACAAAGTACGATCTTTGAAAATTATAAATTATATAAACTTGAATATTAATTAGTTTTAATGACAGTTAAAATACAACCATTTATAAAAATTAAATCAAATGAAAACTCAACATCTGCCTGTCAAAATTAGATGACGAAAAAAAGAAAGAAAGAAAAAAGAAGCATCATGTTTCGTGAAATGTGTATATATAAAAACGAAGTAAGACCTTTAAAATGTATAAATTAGAATTATAATATCACCATTTAAAAAAAAAAATCAAATGAAAACTTCACATCTGCTCGTTAAAATTAGATGTAGAAAAAAAGATAGCTATATTTTTGTAAAAACCTGTATATAAAGACGAAGTACAATTTATAAATATAAACTTGAATATGAATTAAAGTTGCAATAACAGCATATATATCACCATTTACAAAAAATAGCTCAAATGAAATCTCCGTATCTCTCTGTGAAAATTAGATGAAAAAAGCGTCATGTTTTGTCTAAGTTACAAATAAAAACTGAAATATTGATTAAAGTTACAATAAAGTTATATAAAAATTAAATCAAATGAAAACTCCACATCTGTTGTGAAAATTAGATCCAGAAAAAGAGAAGTATAATTTTGTTTATAAAATGTGTATATGAAAAACGAAGTACAACCATTAAAATGTATAAATTATATAAATATGAATATTACTTAAAGTTGCAATAAAAGTATATATATATATATATATATATATATATTAGCATTTACAGTTTTTTTTTAGATCAAATGAAAACTCCCTATCTGCTCATGAAAATTAGATATAGAAAAAAAAGTTGGTGTTTTGTAAAATTTATATAAAAAGAAGTACAACCTTTAAATTGTATAAATTATATAAACTTGAATATTAATTAAAATTACAATAACAGTATTGTACAAAAATTAAATCAAATGAAAACTTCACATTTGCTATTGAAAATTAGATGACAAAAATATATAAAGACGCAGTACAATCTTAAAATGTATAAATTATATAAACTTGAATACTAATTACAGTTGCAATAACAGTGTGTGTGTATATATATATATATATATATATATATATATATATATATATATATCATCCATTAAAGGCTTTTGTAGAAGATATCGTTGGCAGTATAATTTGCGATAATTAGAACTATCGCAAATGAAAAGAATGATAATGGATGATAAAAAGAATACCCCCCTCGTGTCTTGTGATACCGTAATTTATCAGCACTCGTTGATAAAAGTATAAAATCCTCGACAAGCCTCGGATTTCATACTTTTATCAACTCGTGCTGATAAATTATGATATCACAAGACACTCGGGTATTATATATATATATATATATATATATATATATATATATATATATATATATATATATATATATATATATATCACCATTTACAAAAATTAGATCAAATGAAAACTCCTCATCTACTCATGAAAATTAGATGTAGAAAACACAGAAGCGTCATGTTTTGTAAACATTTGTATATAAAAACGAAGAAAGACCTTTAAAAATAATAAATTATATAACCTTGAATATTAGGAAGGGACAATCAAGGCATTTGACCTGGTATGCATATTCAACGATATATATTGCACATTATTGCTTAATATCAACAAGTATAATCGTATAGTTAATTAATAAAACGGTTAAATGTGACGGCTATTATATATAACGGGCGCAGCCATTTTGTACCATCCCAGTGAATACGCCCTCTGGCGAGCTGCTGGTTACGTAATACCTAACTTGTCAAGTCAGGAATTAGTCTTCGAACTGAAGAAACAAAACATACCTGATTTTTGCGGATGCATCGCAATATTCTGTAATAATAGTCATCCCAGTAAGCCAACAACAATTATATATTACTTTTAATACAAAATAAACCACCATTGTCAAAGTGTTGAAATAACTGTATTATGGTTTGTACATAAATTAACCCACGTACTGAAATGATAATCGGGGTCTTTTCTTAGTTAATTGGTCTTTTCTTTCCGTGGCCTGTACCTGTGGTTCCTGATTGGCAGGTGTATAGTTAGACGGTGTCTAGACACACTAAAAAGACGTGCCTCTTTTATTAAGATCACAGGGCATTGTGTTAACCGCACGGACATCCCACTAATCGTAATCGACCAACCGTCTTGTTTTATTACTGTAAGTAATTCTGTAAAACCCTTGATTAAGTAGACTTTCCCATCTAAAATCACAAAAATGAGCAATTACGTAGTCCCAAAGAAAAGAAAATTATCACTTGGATATAGTGAGTGGTCGTTTTTGCTTGAACGTAGCATACCAACAGGCTTAATAATATGTATTATTTTCTTTGGGTTTTTAAAAAAAGAAAAATACTATAACTCCATTTCGTTCTATTGATGCAAATGGAAATATATTTAGTTAAATAGTTTATTATACTATCAAGTCATTTATGTTGTTTTACAAGTCAGGCTGATGAAAGCGAAGCGCCTTGTCGTAAATTAGAGCGTTTGTTTACACTGCATAGAGCCCCAAGCAAAATGGCTGCCCCCAGTTAGCAAGAATAATCATGTTTTTTTATTAACTCTAAAATTACGCGTTTTTCATTTGTTAAAGTGTCAGTATGTGTTGGTGGTCCGGGTATGCATCTTTCCAACACATAAATTTCTTGTTGGAGTTTACTCTACCTTTAAAGTCTCAATAACACACCATCATTTACTAACATCAAATAGCATCATAAAACTTTACTTGTATAGATTTAGTAATCTAGTGTATTGTTACATCAATGAATATCGGAGAAAACCCCCCAATTAATTCGTCATCCTGTTTTGTACATTGTGATTTATACAAACAACCCCTGCGCGTGCTGTAACCTCACCGTGGTGCAGGGGTGTAACATTCTCATTCTACAGCACACATACCCTTGTTTTACACGGGATACAATTGGAGTTTTGAATAAAAGTCAGTATCTGTCTGTGATATCTGTATTTTTGCACAGTTCTTTACACTGTGTTTTAGTTAAATCTTTAATTTTTAAATTGATGTTGATCATCACTTTATTTGTTTGCATTACCATAGTTTGACGCCCAATAGCCGATGTATTTTTCGTGCTGGAGTGTTGTTAAACATTCATTCATTGTATAAACAAAACCAGTTCAGAAGTCATCATTTTAATGATTTGATTTGCTTAACATTGCATTTTTTATTTGACCTAATTTAAAGTTTGGAAAATAAGACTGGTAATTTAAATGATTACATATATGTTAAAAATATACAGAGTTGTTGCTGCTTTAAGCGAAGTTTCCTCCTTTAAATAAAGCACCTAACAGCGATTCGTGAAAAACAAATCACAACTTCATCAACACCCTTTCGACTCTGTCTTGTGTGCAGATACAATTTTGATAGCAACAACTGTTTTGTCGTTCAGTCTACGCGCAGTTGCTTTGTTTTGTTCCTGGTACGCTTCTGAAATATTCTGAGAATAAGAAATAAGGGAAAGAAAGAAAGAAAGAAATGTTTTATTTAACGACGCACTCAACATATTTTATTTACGGTTATATGGCGTCAAACATATGGTTAAGGACCACACAGATAATGAGAGAGGAAACCCGATGTCGCCACTTCATGGGCTACTATTTTCGATTAGCACCAAGGGATCTTTTATATGCACCATCCAAGAAATAAGGGAATACTTGGTATTGTAGACCAACTTCATCTGTACTTACTCCAGCGAGCCCTGTCCGGTGCTCGTTTTTATTCCGTAAACTAGTATCGGAGTGGCAGTCCTCTTTATGGCGGTGCAATAAGGATGACAAGTTAAAATGTGTTTTGTTTAACGACACCACTGGAGCACATTGATTAATTAATCATCGGCTACTGGATGTCAAACATTTGCTAATTCTGACAGTAGACTCCAGAGAAAACTCGGTACATTTTTTCCATTAGTTGCACGGGATGTTTTTATATGTACTTTTGCAACTGACAGGAGAGCACCTACCACGGCATTTGACCAGTTGTGGTGCACTGGTTGGAACGAGAAAACAACGATGAAATCACCCGTAAAGGATCTCCTCTGGAGTGGCTGTCCTCCTACAGACGAAGTATTAAATAAAGATCCATGGAGTTAATCACTATTTTGCAAAGATATCATTCGACTCTGCATTGTGCAGAAATACGGCTTTGATGACGTATTACATTTTGTCGTTCACATTATGTCACTACTAGCATCGTAATATCTGTATAATTTATACATATATGTAATGTATACGATACTGAATGTCATTACTATTGGATTGAATGTCACCAACACGGTTCAGACCGGCCTCAGTGGCGTCGTGGTTAGGCCATCGGTCTATCCCCTGCGTCTGCTGTAACCTCACCGTGGTGCAGGGGTGTAACATTCTCTTTGAGAATGGCCAATACAGCACAAAATTGAAGTTTTGAGTAAAATTCAGTATCTGTAAAATTCTGTGATATTTGTGTTTTTGCACAGTTCTTTACACTGTTTTTGTTTGTCTTGAATTTTTATATTGATGTTGATCATCACTTTATTTGTTTGCATTACCATAGTTTGACACCCAATAGCCGATGTATTTTTCGTGCTGGGGTGTCGTTAAACATTCATTCATTCATTCATGCCATCGGTCTACAGGCTGGTAGGTGCTGGGTTCGGATCCCAGTCGAGGCATGTGATTTTTAATCCAGAAAAAAAAGAAAGAAAGAAAGAAAGAAAGAAAGATATTATATTTAGTAATGTTCCGCAGATGATGCAGATCAATCGAAATCGAAAGAAAGAAAAAAATGTTTTATTTAACGACGCACTCAACACATTTTATTTACGGTTATATGGCGTCAGACATATGGTTAAGGACCACACAGATTTTGAGAGGAAACCCGCTGTCGCCACTACATGGGCTACTCTTTCGATTAGAAGCAAGGGATCTTTTATTTGCGCTTCCCACAGGCAGGATAGCACAAACCATGGCCTTTGTTGAACCAGTTATGGATCACTAGTCGGTGTAAGTGGTTTACTCCTACCCATTGAGCCTTGCGGAGCACTAACTCAGGGTTTGGAGACGGTATCTGGATTAAAAATCCCATTCCTCGACTGGTATCCGAACCCAGTACCTACCAGCCTGTAGACCGATGGCCTACCACGACGCCGGTTTTTTAATCCAGATACAGACTCCAAACCCCGAGTGAGTGCTCCGCAAGGCTCACTGGGTAGGTGTAAACCACTTGCACCGACCAGTGATCCATAACTGGTTCAATAAAGGCCATGGTTTGTGCTATCCTGCCTGTGGGAAGCGCACATAAAAGCTCCCTTGCTGCCTGTCGTAAAAGAGTAGTCTATGTGGCGACAGCGGGTTTCCTCTATAAAAAAAA
This sequence comes from Gigantopelta aegis, assembly GCF_016097555.1. Lineage (NCBI taxonomy): Eukaryota > Metazoa > Mollusca > Gastropoda > Neomphalida > Peltospiridae > Gigantopelta > Gigantopelta aegis. The sequence goes on from NC_054705.1 coordinate 14,691,994, forward strand.
CAACAGTGTCAGAATGACCATATGTTTGACGTCCAATAGCCGATGATAAGATAAAAAATCAATGTGCTCTAGTGGCGTCGTTAAATAAAACAAACAAACTTTACTTTCCAACACGGTTTACTTGTTGACAGTCTGGATGAGCGTTTTGCTTGCAGTCACTGTTTCCTGTGTGATCTCTTATTTCTTTTCATCCAGTAGTAAAAGAAATATTAAAACTGCCATTAAAATTTTTCTATTTATGACGTCATTTACTAAGGCAAAACACAAACATAACTACCATTTTAATGAATGAATTTCTTCGTTTGTAACAGATAATATCATCTGTTCTGCATTATGAGGGTGGGACATATCCCAGTGGAAAAACGTTCGCTTGATGCGCGGTCGGTCTAGGATCTATCCACGTCGGTGGCCCCATTGGGCTATTTTTCGTTCCAGCCAGTGCACCACAACTGGTGTAACAAAGGCCTTGGCATATACTATCCTGTCGGTGGGATGATGCATATAAAAGATCCCTTGCTGCTAATCGAAAAGAGTAGACCGTGAAGTGGCGACAGCGGGTTTCCTATCTCAATATCTGTGTGGTCCTTAACCATATGTCTGACGCTATATAACCGTAAATAAAATGTGTTGAGTGCGTCATTAAATAAAACATTTCCTGTCCTGTCCATAACGGACGTGTTACACGAAGACGGGTAAAACTATAATTCGACTTATACTAACTCACGAGACCGCAACCTTTAATATATAGGTGGACAACCGCAATGCACTGTCAATCATTTTCTTAAACACACGTAAATCGTACAATTTGTTTTGTTTAACGACACCGCCAAGGCACCTTCATTTATTAATCATCGGATTTTGGATGTCAAAGATTTAGTAATTCTGATACAAAGTCAACTGAAGAACCCCACTACATGTTTTCCTTCAGCGAAAAGAGATATTTTGTATGCACTTTCCTATAGAGAAGATACATACCATAACATTTGATATACCAGTCGTAGGACACTGGTTGTTAAATATGTAGTGACTATATATCTACTATGATAATAATATACTTGTCTAAATAAGCAAAGACCCATAGTACGTTCTTACGCCATTAAAACTAGAATTTGTTTGGGGGTGGGGGGTGGTGTGTGTGTTAATAATTGCTGCAAATGTCTCTCTCTCTCTCTCTCTCTCTCTCTCTCTCTCTCTCTCTCTCACACACACACATACACTCTCTTTCTCTCTCTCTCTCTCTCTCTCTCTCACACACACACACACATACACATTCTCTCTCTCTCTGTCTCTCTCTCTCTCTCTCTCTCTCTCTCTCTCTCTCTCTCTCTCTCTCTCTCTCTCTCTCTCTCTCTCTCTCTGTCTCTCTATGTCTCTCTGTCTCTGTCTCCCCCTCTCTCTCTCTTTGTGTGGGTTTTTTTGTGCACTACAAGTAATATATAGTCGAGATTTAAAGAATCAACCTTCGTGTCCCATTTTCAAATAACGACAACAATTAGAGGCGATAATGGCTTAACAACACAGTTCTAATTCAGATGCATCACCATGCGTCTAGACAGTCTTGAAGTGGATGCTCCCAGAAACGCACGTGCCAACATCCTTCCCATAACAAACTTTCACTTCATTACCGGTGCACGTGCCAACGCCTCGTCCATTGTGACGTAATCAATTGCCGATTAGGAACACTACCTGACGGAAATTGGTGACCAATGAAATGACACGTGTCTTTAATTTCTCTCTGTTACCAGCCAATAAACCAGCACCATGTCACGATAATCAGCGAGATCGTCACAATAACAAAATACGCAATGACTACTCCCGATTGTCGGCTTTCAATTGTCCGAATCAACGGCGTTACGTAATCATTGGCTAACGCCCGCGTTTCGGCAGGGAGAATAAATTACATGTTTAGATAATAGATTTACTTCCCTTGAAGTTAATGTCTTTAGAATTGGGAGTCGGAAAATTCTTAGGAAAAGCTGTAGCATAAGAAATGTGATCCGTGACATGAAAATAAATAAAAAGTGTTTAGAAATGAATCTAATTTAAGCTATAGGAGTCATGAAATAACAAAGTACATGTATATTTCATTTGCGTCAAAAGAGAACCCATGAATTATTGGTTTATAAATCTTATAATGAATAAACTTAAATACCATATAAAAAAACCATATTATTAAGTTAAAGTTTCAATCCCATACCAACTCAAATTACATTTTTATTTATTTATTTATTTTTATTTTTATTTAATTTTGTTTTTTTTGAAAATGAATAAGTTTCTTTACAAATTACCATCAAATAGCATGGGTGAAGTCTTATTTGTTGATACAGGTATGAAACAAACTGATGGAACAGCAAAAGTAAAGCACGTGCAATTCTATCTTTAATCTCCGGATTACCCCTGTATTAAAATGAGATTTTTAATCTTATATAATTTGATAGTATTTTGTTAAAAAACGTTTTTATTTACATAGAAATATTTTGTAAAAAATAAGTTATTTGAGTTGGTATGGATCTAAGATGTAGCAATATGTTTCAATAGAAGTTTTATCATTATTCATTTTAGAACTATATGTCAAGTCGTTGGTCCCCCTTTGATGCAGACGGACTATAGCTGAAAATGACGTATGAACACGACCGACATGCATAGATTCACTGATATGATAAAAACTTAAAGGAACTTTCCTCAGTTTGCTGCAATGTTTAAGATGTTATCGACTAACAGAGACCTTTTAACGATTGTAATTACATATCAAATATATTTTTCTGCATAAAATATTAGTGGCTGTATAGTAAACGTGTTTCTGATCGTCCTAATATTTTTACTAGGTTAAATTTCATTTTATTTCCTAAAATATTATCTTTTCGTACGTACGAAGTTATTTTAAAACCGAATCCAGTTTGGGCTCCTAACAAATATTATGACGACCAGAAACACATTGAATATACAGACACTGACATTCTAAACAAGAAAATATATTTAATATGCAAGTTTAATCGTAGAAATATTTTATTAGTCGGAAACATCTTACAATGCAGCAAACTCAGGAATGTCCCTTCAAAGGTCATAGTCTGGTCATAGGGTTTGATGTGCCTATTCAGAGCAAGCTGTTGTAGCGCACGCCTATCATAGGCGCAGGTGTCGACTTCCGCCGGCTCCTCAGTCCAGGACAGGAAATGGTTTTGGGGTGGGCTGCGGTGGGAGAGGGTGTCATGTGCAAGGGAATACAAGCTCCGACATTCGCGTGGTTTTGTACAGTTAACAAAATGAGAAACATTGTTTTAAAACCAAAACCTAAGTCATCATTAACTACTTAAAGTTGTTTTGTTTAACGACGCCACTAGAACACAATCATCGGCTGTTGGAAACTCCAAATGTTTTTTTTTTTTTTTTTTTTTTTTTTTAACGACACCACTGGAGCACATCTATTAATGAATCATCGGCTATTGGATATCAAACATTTGGTAATTCTGACACGTAGTCATTACAGGAAATCTTTAATTTGTTCCTAATGCAGCAAGGGATCTGTTATATCCACTTTCCACTTTATAACTCATACCACGGGCTTTGTCCAGCTGTGGTGCACTGGTTGAAACGAGAGAAAAAAATCCAATCAGCTGAATGGATCCACCGAGGTGGTTCGATCCTGCAACGCAAGCACCTCAAGCGAGCACTAAACCGATTGAATTAAATCCCGCGCCCCACCCACCCAGTTACTGGATGTCAAACATGTTAATTTTGATTCGTAGTCTTCAGAGAAAACCCGGTACATCTTTTATATGTACTTTCTCACAGACAGTACAACACATACCACGGCCTTTGATATGTCGTGGTGCACTGGTTGGAACGAGAAAAAGCACAATGAGCCCACCGACGGGGTCCATCGTGGACCGATCGCGCATCAGGCTGGCGCATTATGACTGGGCTACGTACCGTCCCACAAACCTTTAAAATCAAAACCCAATTCTGGACTATTTACCAGCTCGGTAGTGTCGTGGATAAACCATCAGGCTGGTATGTACAGGGTTCGCAGCCTGGTATCGGGTCCCACCCGGAGCGAGTTTTAACGACTCAGTGGGTAGGTGTAAGGCCACTACACCCTATATCACTAACATCTAACTATTATCAACTAACCCATCCACCATGGACAGACAGCCCAGATAGCTGAGGTGTGTGCCCAGGACAGCGTGCTTGGATTAATTGGATATAAGCACGAAAATAAGTTAAAATGAATGAATGAATGAATGAATGAATGAATGAATGTATGTATGAATGAATGAATGAATGAATGAATGAATGAATGGATGGATGGATTGGACTAGTTAACTCTCTCCCAGGTCAGCTCACAGACCATGCCAGAGATGGCACCTTTAATTTTATCATCACTTGATTGTTGCATCTGTATATTCTTTATGATGTAATGGTGAGGTCTTAATATAGGCATGGCCTGTTGACCGATAACTGACCATTACAATTTGGTAATAAATATCTTTGAAATAGAGATCGTACCTGAGGCAGACGTGTCTGAAATTTCTGTGGTATAGGAGGCACGTTAGTAAGAGTTCTGAGCTGAGCACTAGTTACCGTGAAGGTTACACACCACCATTAATTACTCCATGCCGTTCAACACCATACCACTTGTACAATTTTTATCCGTTAGTACTACATATAACAAGTTACTTCAGACCAATGGCCTATTTAAATACTACAGAGGTCAACCTACGTGATTTCAAAAAGCATATCAGAATTTTGTAATATTTTTTTCTTATGAGGAACTATTTCCTAAACCGAACTACATTAAGCTGCTGCAGCCAGTGCCGGATTTATAAGGGGGCAATTGCCCCAATCCTCCCTGCCAGATGGCCGCCCCCCCCCCCCCCCCCGACTAAGGACTTCCTTTATAATTTTAAAATTAGTTCATTTTTTTTATTTGTCATGTAATTTAATTTCTATGATGAGGGGCTCCCGAATCTGAAGTGCCCTGCCCCCCCCCCCCTCCCCCCAAAGGTCTAAATCCGGCCCTGGCTGCAGCAAGTAACGACACGACAAATGATGGTGTGTTGCTTGAAGCATCACGTTACCTCTTCAGTTATATTATAAATCTCTCTTGTTATGGATTGCAAAAATAAACAGTGAATTTTTTGCCAAATATTTCTCCAAAGATGAGAAAACCGTTTTGTGTGTACCAGAGCGATCGGGATATTTCTTTATTAACACCTCTAAGCCTGTAGATGATCTGTAGATGATCTGTTGACACCGCGCACTTAACCCTTTAACGCCTATAGGCGCCGACAGCTCGTTGTTTGCCAGGAACATTACTTTGTCAATACCGCCGCAACTTACCGCGATCCCAAATCAAACAGGACAAGGTTTATGTGTTGTGACCTGCTCAGGGGCGGGGAAGGGTGGGGGCGGGACGGGACGTAGCTTAGTGGTAAAGCGCTCGCTTAATGCGCGGTCGGTTTGGGATCGATCCCCGTCGGTGGGCCTATTGGGCTATTTCTCGTCCCAGCCAGTGCACCACGACTAGTATATCAAAGGCCGTGGTATGTATTATCCTGTCTGTGGGATGGTGCATATGAAAGATCCCTTGATACTAATGAAAAAATTAAGCGGGTTTCCTCTCTAAGACTATATGTCAAATTACGAAATGTTTGACATCCAATAGCCGGACCGGCCTCGGTGGCGTTCTGGTTAGGCCATCGGTCTACAGGCTGGTAGGTACTGGGTTCGGATCCCAGTCGAGGCATGGGATTTTTTAATCCAAATACCGACTCCAAACCGACTCCAAACCCTGAGTGAGTGCTCCGCAAGACTCAATGGGTAGGTGTAAACCACTTGCACCGACCAGTGATCCATAACTGATTCAACAAAGGCCATGGTTTGTGCTATCCTGCCTGTGGGAAGCGCAAATAAAAGATCCCTTGCTGCTAATCGGAAAGAGTAGCCCATGTAGTGGCGACAGCGGGTTTCCTCTCAAAATCTGTGTGGTCCTTAACCATATGTCTGACGCCATATAACCGTAAACAAAATATGTCGAGTGAATAAATCAATGTGCTCTAGTGGTGTCGTTAAACCAAACAAACTTTTGTTCAAGGGCGGCGCGGGATGTAGCTCAGTCAGTAGAGTCGTTTGAGGTGCTTGATGGAGCAGGGTAGAACCACCTTGATGGATCATTTGAACTTATTAGGGTGTTTTTTTCTCGTTCTAACCAGTGCACCACATTTTCTCAGGGTGGTTTTTTTTTTTTTTACACTTAAATTCGAAAGAGGAGGTAAATAGGTATAGGCCTACTCGATTCCCGCTTTCATCCTGATGTTGGCGTCGTGGTTAAGCCATCGGACTAACTACAGGCTGGTAGGTACAGGGTTCACAGCCCTGTACCGGCTCCAAACCAGAGCGAGTTCTTAAGGTCTCAATGTGTAGGTGTAATGTCACTACACCCTCTTCTCTCGCACTAACCAACTAACAAACTAACAACTAACAACTAACCACTGTCCTGGACAGACAGCCCAGATAGCTGAGGTGTGTGCCCAGGACAGCGTGCTTGAACCTTAATTGGATATAAGCACGAAAATAAGTTGAAATGAAATAAATGTTTATAATACTAAGAAATGCTTTTTTTCTTCATATTTTTAAAAACCTTTGAAAAGTAATTGCTATGGAAAAAAATATTTTGGTTAACGTCACCACTTGAGCACATTGATTTATTAATCATCGGTTAGTGGATGTCAAGCAGGTAATTTTGACGTAAAGTCTAAGAGAGGAAACCCGCTACATTTTTCCATCAGTAGCAAGGGAACATTTATACGCACCCTCCCACAGACGGGATAGAACATACCACGGCTTTTGATATGACAGTCGTGGTGCACTGGCTAGCACGAGAAATAGCCCAATGGGCCCACCGACGGGGATCGATCCTAGGTGAGGGCTTTTTCACTGGGCTACGCCCCGCGCTTTTCCCGTTTGAACGTCACAGTTTTGTAGATAAACCAAATTTGTTGTTAATTGTCATGGGTTAAAGGGACATACCCTAGTTTTTAAACACTTAGGCATATGTTTGACTGTTATAGCCGTTTTTGATAACTGAAATCATACTTTACTTAGATTTATTGTTTAGATTATCCATTTCCGTACATTCGAAGTGTCTTTAGTCATCCTGGTGTTTTTAATATCACAAAATGCATTTCTCATATTTTAAAAAAAACGCACGTGCGTCTGAGAAGTAACAGTTTCACCATTTCAAAGTCACAGACTCATGTTTCACTCAATTGTAACTTTATCCAAATGTGTTTCAGGTTTGTAGATTAACTAAAGTTAGTGATAATTTCACGGGTTGAAACTAGGGTATGTCCCTTTAACTTAAGGTCTGCGATTAGTGCACGGGGTACGTTAAGTCAATACTTTTCTTTTTTAACGGGCACGGCGAGTTGCTTCCTTCTACTTAGCAAATTTAACATGGCGGGGATATTTTTAAGGTTGTCGTTGAAGATTTGTTTTGTTAATAATTATGCAAGTACTTCGATCTGGATTTTGTGACTACGGTAGGTTATACATTTTTGGTTTGTGTGTCCATTTGTTGCACTATTTCGGTTGAGAAACGGTTGAAACATGGTGCAACATTTTTTTAATACAGGCTATATATAAGGTATGTAACAAGATCCGGACGAAGTAGAAACCAGGGGCGAGGCGTTGCCCAGTGGTACAGCGCTCGCTTGATGCGCGGTCGGTTTGGGATCGATCCCCGTCAGTGGGCCCATTGGGCTATTTCTCGCTCCAGCCAGTGCACCACGACTGGTACATCAAAGGCCGTGGTATGTGCTATCCTGTCTATGGGATGGTGCCTATAAAAGATCCATTGCTGCCAATCGAAAAGAGTAGCCGCGTAGTGGCGACAGCGGTTTTCCTCCTTCAATATCTGTGTGGTTCTTAACCATATGTCTGACGCCATATAACCGTAAATAAAATGTGTTGAGTGCGTCGTTAAATAAAACATTTCTTTCTTTAGTAAAAACCACACTTACTACGTCCCTCCGGACTAGGTCTGCGATAAGTAATTATTGTAAATAATATATTCCTGGAAACCGAGATTGTCCCTTTAAGATTCACACCTGCGGTTTATCTCAAACAAAAAGACCCGACCTTACGAGCAAGGTTATCCACTAAGGATAGGGTGCAAGGCATAATGTTAACCACGCGTTTTATTAATGATACGCTTCTTTTGTTATAGCACTTGCCTTGTTCTCGCAACAGTAGGAGGGGCGGTGTATATTTTTTTTATCTCTCTCGTTATGCACAGCCGTTTAAAGGAAGTGCAGGGATTAGAAGTCGGACCGCATTACACCAAAACTACACCGCTAGGATTAAAATAGAGCGTCTAAGGTCCTCTCTGCAACACTAACAGTTCAATCGGTTTGGGTTAATTTTTCATAATTATATTAATTTTCTTTTCCTAATTTAAATACGTTTCGTCATCGTAGGTAGCAATTTTATGTGTGCTGACGTGACATGTACAAATGATGTCTTCTTGTAGCGGGAATTCACGCAACGATAAATTATGTAAAATTAAAAACATAAAAACATTGGATTCTGACTTAATCTCGGGACATATGCCACAGGAGTGAAAATAAACCGTACCGTGTATTTAATATTTATCTGCGGCGGGTTTTAACTGTCAGATATTGCGCAAAGTAACTAAAATACTTGGAAGTGGGCGTGGCATAATTTAAATTTTGACACCGGCAGATGTAGACCAGATAAAATAATTGTCATTACAAAAAGCAAACTTATAGATCATTGTGAGGCGGCCGGAATAACACCGGGTTTTTAAGACTGGCAGACTGTAGTTCCTAGGTTCAAATCCCAATTCCGACCTCGACACTGAGTGTGTGTGTGTGTGTGTGCAGGACGTAGCACAGTTGGAAAGCGTTCGCCTGATGCGCTGTCTGTCTGGGATCGATCACGGAACCATTGGGCTATTTACCGTTATAGCCAGTGTTCCACGACTGGTATATTGAAGGCCATGGTATGTGCTATCCTGTCTGGGATAGTACATATGAAAAGAAGATCCCTTGCAATTAACGGAAAGATGTAGCGAGTTTCCCGTCTCAGACTATGTAAAAATTACCAAATGTTTCACATCCAATAGCCGATGATTAATAAATCAATGTGCTCTAGTGGTGTCGTTAAACAAAACAATGTTTTATACATGGAGGGAAAAAACAGTTTTGCACTTTAAAATGAGCCCCCCCCCCCCCCCCCCCCCAAAAAAAAAATTGGAAGCAGGCAGATCAAGACCACAGCAACTCTCGTTGCTGGGTCAGACTAGTTTGAAGTGTTGCAGCGTTCGCCCGAAAGTTCGTTATCCACGAGGAATGCGCTCATGCAGAGCAATATATTATATTTAGTAATGTTGGGGGGGGGGGGGGGGAGGGGGCGCGGGACGTAGTCCAGTGGTAAATGAATGAATGAATGTTTAACGACATCCCAGCACGAAAAGATATATCAACTATTGGGTGCCAAACTAAGGTATTATATACCTTCAAATCCTATTTTGTTAATCTGAGCCGTGTAAAAACATACGAGTGTTTCAAATATATGGTGAGCAAAACACTGAGCATGTTCAGAAGTTTTGACGAGGAATGAATATATTATTATATTATAAGTTTTACAATAAAATAAACAACTAAAGTAGGTGCGGATCCAGGGGGATGGTGTTTGGGTACGCAACCCGTGACCCTGGAATTTCCAAGTGCCCCGAAAAATATAAAAGCAAACAAGAAATTTGTGTTGAGTGGGAGACGTATTATGCTTAGGTCTCACTACACAGATGTCATCTGCCATTGAAACCCATGTTAAATTGCCCAACTTCAAACGAAGATTGCCAATAAAACGGGTTCTCGTTGGCACTAACAACATACACCATTGCGAACATACATTATATAAGCATTTATTTTCACTCCAAAATTGAGAACATTTCTGTCTCAGTTTTTTGCTATATTACCGCATCTGGCTGTAGTACCGGTCCGAACAGGTGGTTCATTGACCGATTCACTCCGGCTGTCACTTGCGCTGTATACCCATGTCCCAAAAGGTCGATGCACAATATTACAAAATAACATGGGCAAAATACAGCCAGAAGGCTTACCATTAAACATACATATTGTTTTAATTCTTCACCATTTCCTAGAAGTGAATATGTGAACCATAACGTGTGTCACAATTAGGAACTATAGTGGTGAATCAACTCTCACCCGGAAGTGATATGTGTAGTGAGACCTTACTGTAGATGACTTTGTAAACTTTATACGCCCCCCCCCCCCCCCCCCCAAACAAATCCTGTATCCACTTCTCAAACGTTATAATCGTCACTAGTAACTGATAACACCCATAAGCGTACGAGACGGAGGGAGCAAAACCACAAATTTGGGCCAAAAAAAGAAGATATTTGAGACCTTTCTACCATGTATTGCCATCATTCTACCCTGAAAATTAGTTGTAAATCGTGTAAAAATGGGTAGTGATTCGTTTACAACCCTATATAGCTGTTGGTAGTATAATCTCGATTGAGATTCAAAACTTCTACTGGCGTCATTTAAATTTCGACGGCGAGTAAATAAATCAGCACTGGAAATTTTACAGGACGGATTCTGACACTAATATCGAACGTTCGTAAAAATCCAAACACCTGTTGTCGGCAAATATATGTTCCTCCAACATGATAGTTTTTTTTACATACCTGACAATGTCAAGATTAGTAAATTTCCAAGCTTTTAATCCTTCTGACGTTCAAAGTGACTCCATTTTATTTTTAAATGGCTGAATATCATCCTATAATCTGTTCTAAAGATTGTTATTATTAGTGTACATTCCACCTTTATTGGCGGTCCATTTTTTCTAGTGAAATTGTATGTTTTGACTTGCATCTTATATGAGTCACTTTGCATTAATGCTAAACATTAAATAAATTTATATAAATAACTGGAAGAAACAAAAACAAAAATATATATAGTAATTTATTAGTAGTTGGACTATCACATAGTGAAAATATACACAATTAAAAGCACACATTTTTATTACACTTTTATATATTATACTGTGTGTGTGCGTGTGTGTGCGCGCGCGCACGCGCATAAATATGAACAAAGCTAAAAATGTGTTTTTCATGGGACAAAGAAATAAATATTATCAGACACCAATAATAAAAATAAAAATATTAACATGTATAATACATGTATCAAAATGTAACTGAAACTTAGTTTTTAAAAATACATGGGTTACATCCAACAGCCTCTGCTACACCACACCACCCCCTATATTCCCCCCCCCCCCCCATTGCTATAAATGCATATAAACACCAAAGATGCAAATAAAAAAATTAACATGTATAATACATGTATCAAAATGTGTTTTTTTAGGACTGTGAGCAGTACTGCCATGCTGTACAACCACATAAAAGACTTGCTTGTTTGTAGAGGAATTCAACACAGCCTTGTGAACATGTTTCATAAATCCATAGATAATGTAACATCTGAAAAAATATTAGATAATTTCAAAAACAGGGACAGTACATTAAGGGTTTTATTTTCTACAATAGCCTTTGGGATGGGGATACAAATTCGAGATGTAACAGTTATTATTTATTGGGGGTCCCCATAATCCATTTTAAGCTACTGGCAAGAGGTTGGGAGGGCAGGGAGGGACGGCCATCAAGCATATGCAGTTTGCTATGCTTATGGCCGTAGCATGGATGAAAGATATACGTCTGAACGTATGATTGCAGTGTGTAAGGGTGTGATAGCGGGCGAAAAGTGTTCATGAATGGACGTTCTGCGAGCGTTGTCTGTTAAAGGAATGGATGCCATAGAACTGCAAACAGCTGGTACATGTGATGGGAGATGTATGACAAAGTGTGCATGTTGCCTTTGTGTTTGTTGTAGTGTGTGTTTCGATAAGTGTGCATGTGTAAATAAATATGTCCATATGGGAAAAGATAGGATTGGGTGATTGAAGAAAAATGTAGGGGTGGGGTGATACATGTTATTATTTTTTTGTTGTTGCATTATTGGTGTTTATATGCATTTATAGCAATGGGGGGGGGGAGATGTAGGGGGAGGGGTGGTGTAGCAGAGGCTGTTGGGTGTAACCCATGTGTTTTTAAAAACTAAGTTTCAGTTACATTTTGATACATGTATTATACATGTTAATATTTTGATTTGTATTATTGGTGTCTGATAATATCTATTTCTTTGTCCCATGAAAAACACATTTTCAGCTTTGTTCATATTTATGCGCACGCGCGCGCGCGCACACACACACACACACACACACACACACACACACACACACACACAGAGTATAATATATAAAAATGTAATAAACATGTGTGCTTTTAATTGTATATATTTTCACTATGTGATAGTCCAACTACTAATAAATGACTATATATATATATATATATATAAAAAAAGAATTCAGTTATTTATATAAATTTATTTAATGTTTAGCATTAATGCAAAGTGACTCATATAAGATGCAAGTCAAAACATACAATTTCACTAGACAAAATGGACCGCCAATAAAGGTGGAATGTACACAATAATAATAACAATCTTAAGAACAGACTATAGGATGATATTCAGCCATTTAAAAACAAAAATGGAGTCACTTTGAACGTCAAAAGGATTAAAAGCTTGGAAATTTACTAATCTTGACATTGTCAGGTATGTAAAAAACGATCATGTTGGAGGAACATACATTTGCCGACAACAGGTGTTTGGATTTTTACGAACGTTCAATATTAATGTCAGAATCCGTCCTTTAACATTTCCAGTGCTGATTTATTTACTCGCCGTCGAGATTCAAACGACGCCAGTAGAAGTTTTGAATCTCAATCGAGATTATTGGTAGTAATGCTAATAATAAATAATAACTAAAGAATAAATGTTGTTATCCAGATTCGGGCATTTTCGTTTAAATCGGGCAAAAGCCATCCTGCCACCCCCACCCCCTACACCCCTACAAAAATGAGAGCCCGCCCCATCCGCAAATGATAACAATTTCATTAATATATCTTTAAAGTATATGTCAATAAGACATAATATAATAACTACACTGACCTGGGTGTTTTGTGATATTCAGTGTAGAACATTCTTGAAATAGCAGCTAACCATTCGTCCAACTTTACCATCTTTAATATATACATGTATTATAAACGCAATCAAAGTAATTTAATGTTCTCTTGTACATGTTAAATATGCTCATAGACGTAAACGAGCGAAACCGTTCACATGTTTCTGGATTTACGCTATATCCAGAAGAATGTACGCAGCAAGTTTGACGTCCATAACCATACTGAAACGTCATCGTATTGTTGACGTCATAGCTATTCTTCCGTCAACGTCCGTAATTTACGGAAACTGTCGAAGTGTCATTATAACTTCTTCAACCTTCCCCAACCCACACCCCCACCCTTTGTTTTAGTATATCGACTTAACGTGGTCTGGGCGTGTGGTGGGGGTGGGGTCGAATATGGAAAAACCTATATGACCAGCCTAATATTTCATGGTTAAAATATTATTTGAGCATCAGCGGACACCCTCCCCCCCTCCCCCACACTTTACAGCCTACGCCCCTTTAGCTTCAATAATACAATTGAAAGATAAACTGAGGTGCAGTCTTACACATGGGACTACGTACGTCTCTAGTTTTACGTATTAATTAAGACAAGAAAAATCCGACACCTCTATAGGCTATACATTTAGATTTCCCGACTTTTGGTTGCTAAGCTGCTGAAAAAAATGCAAACAAAATTTCGGGGCAACGCTATTTCACCTCCTTTTTTAGGAAAAAGGGTTTGTTGCTGTTTCTTTTCTTTCAATACATTTTTCCATTAGTAGCAAGGAGTCATTTATATGCACCATCCCACATACATGATAGCACATACCACGGCCTTTGATATACCAGTTGTGGTGCACTGGCTGGAATGAGAAATAGCCCAATGGGCTAGAGTACATTGATTTATTAATCATCGGCTATTGGGTATCAAACATTTGGTAATTTTCACACAGTCTTATAAAAGAAACTCGCTTAATTTTTCCATCAGTAGTAAGGAATCATTTATATGCATGATCCCACAGACAGGATAGCACATACCACGGTCTTTGAAATACCATTTGCGGTGCACTGGCTAGGACGAGAAATAGCCGAATGGGCAAGAGCACATTGATTTTCAATTAGTAGCAAGGAATCATTTATATGCACCATCCCACAAACATGACAGCACATACCACGGCCTTTGGGTCCAGTCATGATGCACTGTCTGGATTTCTTGGCACAAATGGAAAGCTCAGAATTGTGCACAACGAAACGTCCAATACAACGGTATCTCTGACTGTCATTTTAAGCTCGAGTGCATTTGCTGTTCAAGAATGTCTCAAACATCGCCGGGACCAAAAGACGGGAATTAAATAACCATTGCTATTTAAAACAAACACCCATATGGCGGCTGTATTAATCGCTCGACAAAAACCTTTGGTCATTGAAGGCACCGAGCGTTAATGATTCGCTGTCGTCACGCGCAATTTTCCGGGGTTATTGAAAAATTAGTCTTCGTTTCACGTTAACGACACAGAATCGCCATATGGCGATCAACACGAGCTTTTGTCGAGCGTTTCTTGCGTCACAGTGACCACCATAACTGTTCTGCCCATCTAACTGAACGTAATTTCCACCGGACAATGGCGGCATCGCACCGTTGAATGAGATTGCAGGGTAATTATTAGAAATTTAACCATGAAATATGAAACGAAAAGCAATTACGTGACTTCTGGCCGGAGTTTGGGTCAGGGGAGGTCACCGCAGTCAAAGAGACGGCTTGACCAAGGTGTCAGTTCCGTGTCCGGAATAAAAGAAAGTGCTGACCAGAGCTGGGCCCAAGTTTGTTGTGAGGTAACGGACGATCTGTCTGCTATGTCATGGGCAGTGATTACAAAATCTCTGAGGATAGAAAAGTGACAAATTACAAACAGGTTCGCCGCTGGGTTAGGCCGATTTGGGGTCTTACGTCGTTAGCACGTGCTAATGAGGCGTTAAAGGTCATCTTAGTTCATCAAAGATCCTGATTGGTTGACGGTCTGTTCGTGTTGTCGTCTTGGCGGGAAAATAGCCTCCAAGTGAACTTTGGGTATGTTTTGACACACACCACTCCCTTAAGAACAATAAAAAAACCCACCCCCAAAATCCACAACCCCCCCCCCAAAAAAAATAAAAGAAAGAAAAAAGAGGAGGCAAACCAACATTGAATCCCCCCCCCCTCCCCACGCACACACACAAACACGAAAAGACCCCACCGACTCTAGCAACAAACAAACAAACAATCACAACAAAAACAATCAGACAAAACTAACAATAAATAAATAAATCAAATCAAATCAAATCAAATCAAATCAAATCAAATCAAATCAAATCAAATCAAAATAAAATCAAATAAAATGAATGAATGAATGAATGAATGAATGAATGAATGAATGAATGAATGAATGAATGAATGAATGAATGAATAAATAAATAAATAAAAAAATAAATAATAATAATATAAATAAATAAATAAATACAACAAACCATAAGAATAGACATAAAACACCATCCTCACTAAATAAACACACACATAAAACTCACACCAAAAAAATATAACCTAAAGTCAACAAAAATGAAATAAAACAATAAAAGCAATTAGAAACCTACACATTAGAAAAAACCCCTAAATAAAATACCCCAAAACACCCCTTCCCCTACCCTCCACCCCCACAAAAAACCCACAAAAAACCAACGACAAACAAAACAAACACAAAAAAACCACCTAACAAACCCCTAACAAACAACAACAAAACAATTAAGGATCTATTCTAAGGGTACACCTTTCATGTAAGGGTCACTTAAAGTGGTGAAACTTAAATGACGTTATACATTTATAATACTTTTTATTAGGATTCAGATTCTCAATACCAAAATCAAAGAGTTGTGCTGCTTTAGAATCAGGTATGGAGTCAGTACTTCTTTTTTTTAAATTTACTTGGACCAACTTTACATAAGGGAACCGCAACAGTTTCAGTATTAACCCCGACACACACACACACACGCACCCGCACCGCAAAACTAATATGAAAATAGCTATTTGCAAAAAGAAAGAAAGCAAAATTAAAAAAAAATTAATTGCCAGGCTTCATGGTGAAAAAGAACGAATTTTTTTTTTATGTGCGCTTTTAACAGCTAAGAGACTGTCTTGAATGTTCTGCTATTGTAACATGTTCCCAACCAGTAAAGCCATCTGGACGGATAAACATGTACGTTAAACACATTTTGTTGTTCACAATATCAGTGTCTGTATATTCATTGTGTTTCTGATCGTTCTAATATTTCTAGTAGTCCAAACTGGATTTTACCTTCCAATTATTCCGTAAGTAGATAAAAACCAAAACAAACAAACAAATTAATTAACAAATAATAAATAAATAAATAAATGATTCTTGATTGGCAGGTGTATATCTGATTGGTAACCAGACGAGCCAATTAATTGACACTGTCCAGACACAAAAATACATACCGGTATTGTGGAATATTACCTGTCGCCCCTAAAATGGTATTGGACATGGTTTATTACTGTAAATAGTTATGTAAAACTATTGATTAAGTAGACTTTTCCATCTAAAACCACAGAACTGACCAATTACGTAGTCTCAAAGAACAGAAAATTGCCTCGGGTATCGTGGGTTGTCGTTTTTGCTCCAACGTAGCATATCAGTAGGCATAATAGTGTACATTTTTCCTTTGGACTATTTAACAGAGAAAAATACTATAACCCCATTTTGTTCCGTTAATGCAACTTGAAATATATTTAGTTAAATAGGTTATTATATTATTATATGCTGTTTTACAAGTCAGGTTGATAAAAAAGACGCGATTTGTCGAAAATTACTGTTTTGTTTACACTGTACATACAGGAGATGGTCAGGAGCTGACGTCACTTCGCCCCAAGCTATCCCACCGGACGTCACAAAAACGAAACAAAATGGCTGCCCCCAGTTAGCAGGAATAATCATGGTTTTTTTATTAACTCTAAAATTACGCGTTTTTCATTTGCTAAAGTGTCAGTATGTGTTGGTGGTCCGGGTATGCATCTTTCCAACACATAAGGCTCTTGTTTGAGTTGATCCTACCTTTAACATCTAGGGCTATCCTGTCTATGGGATGGTGCATATAAAACATCCCTTGTTACTAACTGAAAAATATAGCATTTTCCTTTCTAATACCATATGCCAAAATTAACAAATGTTAACAAATATTGTTTTAGGGAGGAAACCCGCTGCATCTTTCAGTTAGTAACACAGACAGGATAGCACATACCACGACCTTTGTTACACCAATCGTGGTTACTGGCTGAAACGAAAAATAGCTTAATGGGTCCACCGACGGGGATCGATCCCATTTCGACCGCGCATCAGGTGAGCGCTTTACCATCAGATTACGTCCTGCCTTAGACCGTGTTGTAGTTGGCCTCAGTGGAGAGTTGTATATAGGCGATGTCACACGATACGAGTGCCTTGTTCTAGAATAGCCACGAGAGTAACCGATTGTATACCGGGCGGTACATAGGCCAGTGGTAAAGCGCTCGCTTACTGCGCGGTCGGTTTGGGATCGATCCCTGTAGGTGGGCACATTGGACTATTTCTCACTCCAGCCAGTGCACCACGACTGGTATATCTGGTATGTGCTATCCTGTCTGTGGGATGGTGCATATAAAAGATCCCTTGCTACTAATGGAAAAAAATGTAGCGGGTTTACTCTCAAAATGACCATATGTTTGACATCCAATAGCCGATGATTCATAAATCAATGTGCTTTAGTGGTGTTGTTAAACAAAACATTGCATACTAATCGATGAAATTGTAATGTTTGTCTCGCCAGCTGGCTATTCTCGTACGGTGCGCTCTAATCGTGTGGCGTCGCTTTTAGTCGACCTAAGCCGAAATCTTTCCGCAACGGCTAATTACACAACTGACCGAAGATCTATAACAATGGAAATATGAAATGACACATTTTAATATTACTATATTAATATTAAAATATTGCGAAATAACTGTTGATTAAAGTATGGATTTTTGTTCATTCTTTGTTCTATTATTATTATTATTATTTTTTTTAATTAATTAATTTATTTCTTTTATTTTTATGTTCTTTTTCCGGATAATTTTTTTTTAATTTCTTGGGACGAGCTTCTGTGTTTTCTTTCTTCTTTTTTTTTAAGGGGAGCTCTTTATTTGTTTAATTTTTCATTTTTCATTTTTTTATTTATTGGAGCCGTTTATGATAATTGAAATCAGACATCAGACATTTATTATTTAGATTATCCATTTCCAAACATCCGAAGTGTTTGTAATACCACGAAATCGTTTTTCATAATTCTAAATACGCACGTACTTCTCGAGAAGTAACGGTTAATTATGGAGACGAACTGTAGTCTATTTTTAGACGCTATTTCTCCATTTTAACGTCACAGACTCCTGTATGGCTCTATATTTTTTTTTTATTAACTTTATCGAACAGTGTCTATTTTCACAAAATCTTAGCGTTATCAAGATTTAATGACATTAGTATATAAGGGAGATAACTCATTTTAAATATCTCTGATTAATACAATCGAGGTTATCTCTCTTGTTATATCACAAGCCATAGGAAATCGACCGGAATGTTATAGTATTTAACTAACCATTCATTTTGAAGTTTGTTTTGTTTAACGACACCACTAGAGCACATTGATTAATTAACCATCGGCTATTGGATGTCAAACATATGGTTATTTTGACATTCATAGAGAGGAAACCTGCCACATTTTTTCATTAGTAGCAAGGGATCTTTTTATATGCACCATCCCACAGACATGATAACACATACCACGGCCTTTGATAAACCAGTCGCCATTCATTTTGAAGTTATTCGTTATTTTGATAACTAAATAATAATGACATTTGTACTCTGTTTCAGGAAAATAGGTACTTGTACATTACGGCAAAATAAAAAGACCCTCTCATATAGACTGGATGCTGCGCGTGCGGCGCGGTGTGACTAGAGCAAAACAAATTTGAAATATATGTACATTAGTTTCAATGAGAGAAAGTCTAGACGGGATGTGTGCGATGAGTGCGTCTGAAAACGCATGCGGCCAGACGCAATGATTTAATCGTATGTATGATTTATAAAAAAGTAAAGTTTGTTTTATTTAACGACGCCACTAGAGCACATTGGGTTTTTTATCTTATCATCGGCTATTGGACGTCAAACATATGGTCATTCTGACACTGTTTTTTAGAGGCAACCCGCTGTCGCCACATAGGCTACTCTTTTTACGACAGACAGCAAGGGATCTTTTATTTGCGCTCCCCACAGCCAGGATAGCACAAACCATGGCCTTTGTTGAACCAGTTATGGATCACTGGTCGGTGCAAGTGGTTTTATACCTACCCATTGAGCCTTGCGGAGCACTCACTCAGGGTTTAGAGTCGGTAATTGGATTACAAAACCCATGCCTCGACTGGGATCCGAACCCAGTACCTACCAGCCTGTAGACCGATGGACTAACCACGACGCCACCGAGGCCGGTGTATGATTTATATGTCCAAAGTTTCAGATTCCTCAGACGCAACAATCAGATCGCACGCACGCACCGCATCCAGTCTGTATGAACCTTTAACGATGGACAATAAAAACAATTTTGCAGTCTTCCTATATGGAAGTTTTACATGTACGTTATCTACTGAGTGTATAAGTACTTCCAAATAAATCGAACAAATGCTTAATATGTCACTCACTTATTCACCTAGCAGGCGCGTGTATAGGAGATTTAGAAGAATGGGGAGGGGGCGTGACGACCGAAGTTTACATGGCGGTCGTGTTATGCTGTCCCGGAGTATATATTGAGACAAAAGAACATTTGTGTGAGCAGAGAGGGGCTTCCACTACAGACTCAAACTTCAACCCGCTGCACACGCGCATAAATAAATAAATAAATAAATAAATAAATAAAATGAAATAAAATGAAACACAATGAAATAAAATAATGATAATAATAATAAATAAATAAATAAGTTAATTAATTCATAAATAAATAAAATAAAACAAAACAAAACAAAACAAAACAAAACAAAACAAAACAATATAAAATAAATATAAAATAAATATAAAATCAAATCAAATCAAATCAAAAATAAAATAAAATCAAATCAAAAAAAAAAAATATATATTATAATAAAATGAAATAAAATAAAATAAAATCAATCGATCGATCAATAAACAAACAAACAAACAAATTACCGTCATACAACATCAAACCATGAATGACAAATACGCAACTAATTAAATTTGAAGGTTTTAAAATAGTTTTTTTTAATTTTAAAACGTTCAAACACAAATCTACTAAGGCTTCTCCATATGACCTGTCTCAGCCTAGAATGGTCTTGTTATTACTAGTATGCAAAACAGCCGACTTGCATGTAATATTTGTTGGTACATTCTTTCCTTGGTGGGTCGTCATTTGTCGTCCAGCATTCATGTCTGCAGAAAAAGAAAAGGAAATCACGTTTGTTTTAAGCAACACTAACATGTCTAAATTTTTACAGAAAAAGGGGCGGGATTTAGCTCAGTCAATTGAGTACTCGCTTGAGGTGCCTGCGTCACAGGATCGAACCACATCTGTGGATCCATTCAATTGATTGTTTGGGGTTTTTTTTGTCTCTCTCATTTCAACCAGTGCACCACAACTGGTCAAAGGCCGTGGTATGTGCTTTCCTGTCTGTGGGAAAGTGCATCCCTTGCTGATTATACCGGCCTCGGTGTCGTCGTGGTTAGGCCGTCGGTCTACAGGCTGGTAGGTACTGGGTTCGGATGCCAGTCGAGGCATGGGGTTTTTAATCCAGATACCGACTCCAAACCCTGAGTGAGTGCTCCGCAAGGCTCAATGGGTAGGTGTAAACCACTTGCACCGACCAGTGATCCATAACTGATTCAACAAAGGCCATGGTTTGTGCTATCCTGCCTGTGGGAAGCGCAAATAAAAGATCCCTTGCTGCTAAATATTTTATTTAACGACGCACTCAACACATTTTATTTACGATTATATGGCGTCGGACATATGGTTCAGGACCACACAGATATTGAGGGAGGAAACCCGCTGTCGCCATTTCGTGGGCTACTCTTTTCGGTCAGCAGCAAGGGATCTTTTATATGCACCATCCCACAGACAGGGTAGTACATACCATTTGCGTATAAGAGAACATTTATTAACTCGTTTGACCACTGTGACACTTGCATCTATATATATAGAGATGTCTTAAGATATCAGCTTTATCCATCAAAACGTTATCCTGAACCGGATAAAGCTGATATCTTAGGACAGTGATCGGTTATTTTATCTGTATCCTGCAATAGTTTATGAAATTAACCATTTTATTATACAACTTTACCGTTTTTTTAGGGTAGTAGGCCCACACGTGTTGAATGCCTTATCGCCTACAATACGTAAACACCAAAACAATACAATACAATACAATACAATACAATACAATACGTACACACCAAAACAATTTGTCTTATTTTTAAAACAAAACTTTTCGCGGTGATGTGTACATTTACTCTCCACGAGGGGGTTGCAAAATATATATCCTGGGAAGGGATCCCAGCTGTTATAGTGTGCTACGGACTCTGCGGATCCTTAAACTGGCTCTGCAAACACCATTTCCCCCACTATCATACAAGCCAGATACAGTAGACAGTGTGTTCTTATTTGCATTAGGAAAGAAAAGGACTGGGATGTTAAAAAGGACTTGATAATCAATGAGATAAATTAGAACAGAAACGTAAAAATACATAAACAACACCACCACCACCACCCCTACACCCACCCCACCCTCCAAAAACAACACCAAAAAAACCCAACACCACAAAACAAACCCACCAAGACAACAACAAAACAAAACAAACAACAATAAACAACCAACAACAACAAAAAACAAAAAACAAAAACAGAAGACGGAAAAGAAAAGAAAAGAAAAAAAAAACGAGGGAAAAGCTGGATCACATACAATAGGGTGTAAAGTACTACTTACAGACATATGACGTTCCGGTTCCGATGCAGAGGACATCCCTGGGGTTCCATCTCACACGGGGTGCGCGATATGACATTTGTTATGTATTGAGTTCCATCCACAAGACTCGCGCACACAAGCGCTGTAAAAGTGAAATTTATTAAAGTGACAAACCTTTATTTAAACACTACAGTGCACCAAGACTGGAATATCAAAGGCCATGAGAGAGAGAGAGAGAGAGAGAGAGAGAGAGAGAGAGAGAGAGAGAGAGAGAGAGAGAGAGAGAGAGAGAGAGAGAGAGAGAGAGAGAGAGAGAGAGAGAGAGAGAGAGAGAGAGAGCTGTTTTAAAGGGACACACCCTAGTTTCAACCCGTAAAAGGTAACACTAAGTTTAGTTAAATCTACAAACCTGTATCACATGTGGATAAAGTTAAAATTGAGTGAAACAGGAGTCTGTGACTTTGAAATGTTGAAATACCCTCTAAAAATAGACTAAAACTCGACTCCATAACTGCTACTTCTCAGACGCACGCGCGTTTTAAAAAATATGAGAAATGCAATTTGTAATATTAAAAACACCCGGATGACCAAAAACACTTCGAATGTACGGAAACTGATAATCTAAACCATAAAATCTAAGTAAAGTATGAAAATATATGTCTTAGTGTTTAAAAACTATGGTATATACCTTTAAGGTATATCCCTTTAAGTCCACAAGAGCTACGAGTCAGTATGTAGAACAGACTGAAAGTCGGTGAAACTTACCAAGGACGGCAGCTAGTATGACAAATGTCTTCATTTTCCAGGATGTTTTTCAACTGAACACGCAGCCGAGAATTGTCGGTTTTTATACTCACCGCTCTTCGCCACGTCCGATTGTTGACGTTTCCACACGATTTATGAGGATAATTTTGTGTATTGGTGGTAGACTTACAGCGGGCAAAAAAATGTTTAAAAAAACATTCAGTCAAAGTTTATTTTGTTTAACGACACCACTAGAGCACATTGATTAATTAATCATCGGCTATTGGATGTCAAACATTTGGTAATAGTTTGTTTTGTTTAACGACACCATAATATCACAGTGATTTATTGATAATTGAGTATTGGATGTCAAACATTTGGTCATTTTGACATAGTTTTAGAAAAGAAACCCACTACATTTTTTCGTTAGTAGCAAGGGATCTTTTATATGCACCATCTCACAGGCAGGATATCACATAATCACATACCACGGCCTTTGATATACCAGTCGTGGTGCACTGGCTGGAGCGAAAAATAGCCCAATGGGCCCATCGACGGGACTCGAACTTAAATCGACCGTGCATCAAGCGAGCGCTCTACCACTGGGCTACGTCTCGCCCCTAAAAAGTCAAAGTTTGTTTTGTTTAACATTGATTAATATTAATTATTAATCATCGAGTATTGGACGTCAAACATTTGGTACTTCTGATACGTTAAAGTGTGTTTTGTTTAACGACGCCACTGGAGTAACCTACATTGATTAATTTATCAGTGGCTATTGAACGTCAACAATTTTGTAATTCTGATACCGTATTATTGAACGTCAACAATTTTGTAATTCTGATACCGTATTATTGAACGTCAACAATTTTGTAATTCTGATACCGTATTATTGAACGGAAACCCGTTATATTATTCCATTAGCAGAAAGGGATCCTTTATATGCATTTTGAAAAAAAAAAAAAAAAAAAATACCAAACTGTATACATTAATTTCGAACCGAGAGTCTGCCAGAACGCATCCTTAACTACGGTTAATCGGAATTTCGTTTTTGTGGAAAAAAGAAAGACATTTTTTATTTAACGACGCACTCAACACATTTTATTTACGGTTGTATGGCGTCAAACATATGGTTAAGGACCACACAGATATTGAGAGAGAAAACCCGCTGTCGCCAAATCATGGGCTACTCTTTCCAATTAGCAGCAAGGGATCTTTTATATGCACCATCCCATAGACAGGATAGCACATACCATGGCCTTTGATGTACCAGTCTTGGTGCACTGGCTGGAACGAGAAATAGCCCAATGGGCCCACCGACGGGTTTTTGTGGATGTCCCCGTCGGCCGTGCGGATAATAGAATAGACTAGATGTTTAACGACATCCCAATCGAGTGGATGAAGGCGCGGGTTGTCAAATGCTTATGTGAATCAGTGCAGAAAGGTTCGAATCCTTTGATATACTAGTCGTGGAACAGTGGTCGGGACTGGGGGAAACCCAAATCGAAGGACAGGTCCACCGAGGGGGTTCGAACGTACGATCCAAGCATTTCAGGCGAGCGCTCTATCGACTGGGTCAGATCCCGACGGTTTGGTAATTGGAGCAAACTACATTTATTTCAACTTTCTTTCGTGCTTATATATCCAATTAAGGTTCAAGCACGCTGTACTGGGCGCACACCTCAATTATTTGTCCAGGACAGTGGGTTAGTCGTTGTTAGTGGTCGTTAGTGAGAGAGAAGTCTGTGTACATGGTCTTACACCTACTCATTGAGTCGTTAAAACTCGCTCTGGGTGGCAGCCGGTACTGGGCTGCGAACCCTGTACCTACCAGCCTTATGTTCGATGGCTTAACCACGACACCACCCTCTTGGTTAGCGGAATAGAGCAGAACTTTATTTCTGGCAAATCATCAAACGGCGACACATTCAGGTGGTTTACAGACATATATATTGACAACTGCAGTGCACTAACGTAACATCAAAAGTTGCGACCCACGCTAAAATTCTGAGTATTGCTAATGTGAAATAAGAGTATTTTCCAAAATCTTTGTTATTAAATTTGTTTTGTTTAACGACACTACTAGAGCACATTTATTTACTAATCATCGGCTACTGAATGTCAAACATTTGGTTATTCTGAGAGGAAAATCGCTGCATGCTTCCATTAGTAGCAAGGGATCTTCTATATGCACAATCCCACAGACAGGATAGCACATACCACAGCATATGATATACCAGTCGTGGTGAACTGTCTGGAACGAGAAATAGCCCAATGTGCTCATCGCCGGGGATCGATCCTAGACCGACTGCGCATCAAGCGAATGCTTTACCACTAGACCACGTTCCGCCCCAAAATGACGCATGGAGCTACTTTTCGATCAACTATGTCAAATCAACCAATTAGCTCCACTCTCAATTTCGGCGAACAGTTCTATATTACGCGTTAAAATTACCGTCAAGAAACTACGCAACAATTTCTATTTGTCTTTAATCCTACGAGACATTTTCAAATTCAATAGCACCAAAAACCAACCCCTCGCCCGCTCCAGACCCTGGTCGGGTTGCTGGTCTCTCTTGCACATGCAAGCGCGGGCGAAAAACTGTCCCACCTCCATCCCCCCCCCCCCCCCCCCCCCCCCCCCCCCCCCATCCGTCCCTGTTCTGGACGGAGCAACTGAACGTGCACGTTAATATTTGTAGTAGGTAAAGTGAAGTAAAAACAAGTTTGGACTATTACAAACATTAAGATGTTCAAACACACATTGGATATAATAATTACGATCTATATTGTGAACAACAAACTGGCGGAACCAGAAACTCCATTTAAAAGGGGGAGAGGATGACATGTTGCCGAAAGCTACACTGTGTGTGTGTGTGTGTGTGTGTGTGTGTGTGTGTGTGTGTGTGTATATATATATATATATATATATATATATATATATATATATATATACATATATATATATGTGTGTGTGTATATATATATATATGTGTGTGTGTGTGTGTGCGTGTGTGTGTGTCTACACAATATATAGATTAAATTTTTGCTCTTAAAATGGCGCTATTGGCGTAAACGTATTACAAGTGCTGCAAACTTAGGACAGTCTATTCGTTGCTATTAAACCAAGTGAAGCGCTATTAAAGATCATCTGCCATGATATGTCATTTCATAAGCCACACTACTGGGCGTCCAATATTAAAATGATATAATCACGGCTGGACACTATATAATGAACAAAAACTAATGTCCTGGACGAAGTGTCAGATAAACTGATAATTTTACATCTCTTATGTCACGACGTATTTAGAACATACGCATAGTTTTATTGACCTAGCACAATGTTTACAAGCCTGGTCCTGAACTATTAAATGGAAATAACAGTTACGGTATTCCATGTTCCTCGAATAGCTTTGTTTACAAGCCTGTTCCCGAAATATTAAATGGAAATAACAGTTACGGTATTCCATGTTCCTCGAATAGTTTTGTTTACAAGCCTGTTCCCGAAATATTAAATGGAAATAACAGTTACGGTATTCCATGTTCCTCGAATAGTTTTGTTTACAAGCCTGTTTCCGAAATATTAAATGGAAATAACAGTTACGGTATTCCATGTTCTTCGAATAGTTTTGTTTACAAGCCTGTTCCTGAAATATTAAATGGAAATAACAGTTACGGTATTCCATGTTCCTCGAAGAGAATTTTGGTGATGCAGTAGGAACCAAGGGGACAAGGGATGTGCAGGAGGGTTTCGGGTTTCGATACCGCCCTTTGCTCGAGCACATTTTTATTCTCCCCCACCCTCCAAATACATTTTTCGGGGGAGAATGTCTAAGAGCTAAAATTATTCTCTTTGAACTAATCTCACGGGAGTGATGGGGGAGCAAGATTGACAGTACGGGAGCCAGGTCAATTTATCTATGTCGGAGAGTCAGGAAAGTTTGAACATTGATTCTTATGTAAAAATATCTTTAGATTTCAGGTGTACAACTCTAACTTGCCTAAACCTGTACGTTCATTGGGAATTTGCATTCTTTTAATCAATTTATTTTCAATTTGCTGCTACCCAAAAACAAGTCCACGGGATAGACACCAACTTTTAGTAATATGGGAAATTTCTTTCTTTTAACGTTTTCCAGTAATATTGATCAATAATGGTCATATTGTTACTTTGGTTTATAGATATATCCATTACACATCTGGTAGGGGTGCTTCCTGGTTGACATTTCAGGGGCAGATCCAAAATTTAACGAAAGGGGGAGATGTTTAGGAAAAGGTTACGTCTACATTTTGGGGCATAGTTTGTTAGAAATGGGTACCAATGCTTACTGATGTCTGTACAGGGTATGGTTTATGGTGATGGTAAGTGCGGATTGTGACAAGGATAGGTACTCCCGCGAAATATACCCTTAAAGATAATTTTGGGGTCATTTAGGGTCAAATTAGGGGAAATCAAGTGTTTTACATTTTTGTTATTTTTGATGGTAGGGCTTTTTACAAATATGCTATCTAAAGTTCGCTTTTTATAAACATGCTACCTAAAGTTCGCTTTTTACAAATATGCTACCTAAAGTTCGCTTTTTACAAATGTGCTACCTAAAGTTCGCTTTTTACAAATATGCTACCTAAAGTTCGCTTTTTACAAATATGCTACCTAAAGTTCGCTTTTTATAAATATGATTATAATGGATCATTATATATTACAATTTACATGCAAACTATAGGGAAACTTGATAAAAAAAAAAAAAAATCAACTGTTCTCGAAAGTATGTGTTTCAGAGGCAGATCCGGAATATAATCAAAGGAAGATGATGATGATGATGATGATGATAACTAGTTTAACGTGCCCATATACCACTAGGGTTTCGAACACGCCCATCCCGAGTCCGACCTCCGATAAGATCAGTGGCCTGACTCGGGAACGGGGGGGGGGGGGGGGGGGAAGGGGGGTTGAAAATGAGCAGAAATTTGAAAATAGCAATTAGTAAAAAAGTTAATAGAATAAATAAAAAAAATAAAAAGGTTACAAGCCAAAAATAAAAAGAATTGACTGCTCGGCCGAATATTTATATAATTTGGAGCATTTTAGAAGGACAGTCCAAAATTAAAGAAGAGAAAGAAGAGAGGATCGGACTATTTAATCATATTTAAAAATAAAGAAGTAATTTCTACATAAAAGTTTGAACGCAGATCTAAAAGTTTAAAGTCCGATCGATATGTCCACGCGAGTGGCCTCGTTAAGGCCGTTTGGATGCACAGCTTAAAGGGACGAGATGGGTTGCATCCCGTCAAGAAAACCCCTAGATTGACATTCGATAGACGTTGAAGGTGTATTGCTGTGCTGAAATACAGATCTTGAGAAGCCGGATCCGTCTAAACGAGAGAGAGTATCAGACTAGGGTATAGTTCAGTCGTCATGGTTTGGTATAGTGGTGCGGACGGGCCCGACTCCGGAGGATACGAGATGGTATCACTATAAAGCAAGGTAAAGTCTAGAAAAAGAGTAGTAGGGGCCGACCCCGCTTCCTATTTCTTCTTAGAGTGGGGCGGTCAATCTTCCAGTGCTGCTAGGACAGGCTCGGACATGTAGAGACTAAACGCGAACAACCGTGGCGTTCTGCAGAATGGCCGTCATACGAGTCACGAAAAAAAGCAAGTCGACAGTCAGCCGGAGAAATGACGTGGAGGCAAGGAATCTCGCTAAAAAAGAATCCATCCTGGTGGTGCAGGCTGTCGAAACGAGAAGCGTTCCAGCGTTCAATCAGTTCCAATGGCCGCATACATCCCAGTACAAAACTTCAATTCGCCGACAAAAACAACGAAATGAAAGACCCCCAAGTCGAGCTCACGAAAGCACGTGCAGTGTGCACACGCGAAACAAACACGTCTTACCTCGTGGAGCTCCAGACTGGGAATGTCAAAGGAAGAGATAATGTCTTAAAGAGATAAAGTCTTAAAGGGACATTCCTGAGTTTGCTGCACTTTTTAAGATGTTATAGACTAACAGAGACTTTTTAACGATTGTAATTACATATCAAATATATTTTTCTGAATAAAATATTAGTGGCTGTATATTAAACGTGTTTCTGATCGTTCTATTTGTAATAGTTTAAATTTCATTTTATTTCCTAAAATATTATTTTTTCGTAAATACGAAATTATTTAAAGACAAAATCCAGTTTGGGCTTCTTACAAATATTATGACGACCAGAAACACATTGAATATACAGACACTGATATTCTAAGAAGAAAATATATTTAATATTTAATGTAAGTTTAATCGTAGAAATATTTTATTAGTCGGAAACATCTTACAATGCAGCAAATTCAGGAATGTCCATATTTTGGGCATGGTTAGTTAGCAATGGGTACCCATTTAAGATCATTTAGGGTCAAATTAGGGAAAATTTAGTTTCTTAAGTTTTTCTTATCTTTGAGCGTAGGGCTTTTTGTTTTACAAATATATTACTTAAAGTTCGCGTTTCATAAATATGATTATAACGGATCGTTATGTATTACAATTTACATGCAAACCATAGAAAAATGATATGAAAATTAACTGATCTCGAAATTATGTGTTTACTACAGTCTAAAACGTGTTTGTTTGGTACCCGTGCTTATTGAGGTTTAATCAGGGTAAGGTTTATGTGAGGTTAGGTAGCCACGCATAATTTACCTTTATTGAGATCTGTTTAAACTAAATTTTATGGTGAAGATGGGTTCTCGCACCATTGTAACATTTAGAGGTCACTTTAGGGGTCATTTTAGATGTCAGTGCGAGTCAAAATGAATATTTTGTTTTACATTGTTTTTAATATCTATGAGAGTAAGACTTTTCTAAAAAGTGTTATTTAAGTTTTACTCTTGATTATGACTAGCTGATCAGTATATATTGCAATTTCCATTTAAACTAATAGGAATCTGGAATGAAAATTGCTTTTATTTGACCATATTAATTTCGTGTGACACATCCTTCCTCAAAAATCGTAATGCAGATTTTAGACTGCTACCAAATTTGTAGAATCTTTTCATGTACCAATAAGTATGGTTGGATATATATATATAGGCCTAGGTCTTGCCACATATAGCTCAGTAGCATTCTTTCTACATAGAAGTATTCCAGAAACTCTGTTGTTGTTTTTTAATATCCTTAACCTGACTATCAATTACAACATATGAATCAGTAGCTCCATACACGAAACATACATATACCTCAGCGGATTAAGGGTGTATACTACCAAATCAACTCCCATAGACGACAATTGTAACATATGTGGCTAAAACTCCTACCTGCAGCGTATCAATCGACATAAACGCCACGGATATAAATACTACCACCCCTTACCCTTAAAGTGAATCAGAAAAAAAATGGGGGTCAAGCTGCTCATTTCTGAGATAAAGGGTAGCGTCTACGACTACCCTAGTTCCGCACAAAATTCGAGTACTTTTTTTTTTTTTTTACAGGTACCCCATACGTGTTTCAAGCACAGAGCTACTTGACACAGTGGTACTAGATGAAATAAAATTGAATACATTTTTTGCCAAGATGAAAGGGTTTTCTTTACAACTAACACACTTACATTAATTTTATCACCAATCACAGGACTTCTCTATCAAAATTTGGGTGCACCTCGAACTTTGACCCAGCCGGAAGGTATTTGGTTTAGTATACCACCTTAAGGAGGTCCACAACAGATCCACTCTTTAAGAATGGCAAGAACACTGTTTGTTTCATTAATAATTAATAAAACCTTGAAACTACACTTGTGTCAAATGAATGTCACCTCTATAATTTTACAAAATTGACCTTTCTCTTTCCTACTCTTTAGGTTTTTGTTGGTGACTTTGCGTATTGTTTCTCAATATGATTGTCAAAGGTAATACACATGGTCGTTACATGCATAGATCAGAACATAACGATCAAATATGTAAGGTAAGAATAAATATAACTCTACAAATTATCAGTCGACGTAACATTCCCTTGCCACAGGTATTATCCCAGTTTATCATGCAGGATCAGAGTAACAATCATAATCTAAAACCGCTTATTTATATGTTCATGTAGAATTAGTATAATCATACAAACTATATAAGGCAGACTATTTTAAATGTTGCTGGAATAACAGTGATATTATCTTTAATTAAATAATTTTAAAATGTCCTTAATTTGTGGCAAATGACTTTAAATGGTCCCAACATGACCTTTAAAGTCAAGAACACAGGATACTTACCCGCTCAGGTCATAGGATTTTACGTGCAAGTTCAGAACAAGCTGTTGCAGCGCACACCTGTCCTGGGCGCAGGTGCCGGCCTCGGCCAGCTCGGAAAGTAGTGCGCAATTTTGGCGCATTTTTGAACGGTTCATCGAAAAAAGAAGAAGAAAAAGGGAGCTACATGTTAATTTGAACTTAGTTTGCCTATCGGTGACCCTCGTTGTTGGCCTCCCGTGGTTGCCCCCTAGCTTGTTTTTAATTCTGTTTTCCCGGGGCAACTCATGGGAGACTCGTTTTTAGCAGTTTTGAGGGTTGGTTAGAGGGAGTCAGTATTTTTTTTTTGTAAGACTCCACCCGAGTCCTTTACAATTGTGTACTTGGAGCCTGTGTTCTTTTGCCTGACCTCTCTGTAAACCTTACCCTATATAGCATTAAGCATGTGTCCCCATTTCTAACAAAACGTGTCTGAAAAAGGTTTGGCCAGTCGTTTAAAAACAAAGATGGGAACTGTTTAAATTTCCAATATATGAAGCATACCAGTATTTTATTTCATTCTACACCAAAATCAAAGATTAAACAAAACATATATAAATTTATATTTCATATTGTTTATTAATAAACATATTTGGAACAATTAGTTAACTTAAAAATATCACTTGGCTTTATTCAGGTTAAGAAACAGTCAATTTAGGTAGTACTCCTTTGTCTTTGGGTAGCGGCCGACAAAGGAAAGAATTTTGACTACCATTAAAAAACATACACATTCCCACCTAACGCACTGGTTTATTTTTCATAACTGCTATACCAATGCAAATTATAACAGCCTGTCAGTTTATTTGCATTGTAGAGCCAGCTATCAATATATAGTATCTAAAAGGATACGTCGCACGAAATTAATATTGAAAAATAAATGCATTTTTCATTCTAGATTTCCCAGTTAATATAACTTATACTGATCAGTTTGATACATTTAATAATGAAACGTAAACCTTTAATAACACTTTCTGAAAAGAACCTAAACTTACAGATAATAATAATTTTGACCCCAAACGGCTTCTAAAATGACACCCTAAAGGTTTAAATGGCACGAGTACCTACCTTTACCATAAACATACTATACTCTTCAAAAAAGTTGGGGAACCTGAAACATTAATGTTAATATCAGCTATTAGACCGAACATACGTTTTGATCACAGACATCCTAGTAAAGAACGTTCATATCTGTTTATCAACACACCGAAACACATTCCATGGTTTGCACATGCATCACGCAGTTTTCCCGCGTACACGTGTATGGGGTGTCATTCTCGATTTTGACAATTTCCAGGAACATTACAAGGTATTTCTGTCAATCTTTTTCATTCTGTTGATCATAAAGTTGTTATTGTTTTGTTTTTAGTAATTTTTATTGTTTGAATTTGCGATTTACTGATAAAAAACGTCAACTTTCTAATTTCACTTCGGACCCCAATCGTCCTTCAAGATCTTTGATGGTCATAGAAACTACTGCAATACTGAACTACCGGTTGTCATGTTTGCCCAATTAATTCACTATTATCATATAACCATTCCCCACAGCTAATATACCTTACAATTTTGGCAATTGTAAATTCTTATTGGAGTTCCCCTACTTTTTTGCAGAATATATATATATAGATCTCAATAAAGGTCAATTTAGTGTTGGTACTTACCCTAACCGTAAACCTTACCCTGCACGGATCTCAATAAGCATGGGTATCCACATTTGGCAAAGTTCTACCATTAAGGTTTCTTTTTTGGACATGTTTTAGACACATTGATTTTAATATCAAGATTCCCCATAGTTTGCATGTACAATGTAATGATATAATGTAATCATATCTATGAAGAGTGAACCTTATGTTAGCACATTTGTAAAAAGCCCTACCTTCAAAAGTTGTGAAAAACGTAAAACTTAATTTCGCCTAATTTGACCCTAAATGACCTCCAAAAGGACCTTTAAAGGTCACCTTTGGGTAGCTACCAACACTCAGCATAAACGACACCTATCCTCATACCCTGTACAAACCTCGGTAAGCATGGGTACCCA
Source organism: Gigantopelta aegis (assembly GCF_016097555.1). Taxonomy (NCBI): domain Eukaryota; kingdom Metazoa; phylum Mollusca; class Gastropoda; order Neomphalida; family Peltospiridae; genus Gigantopelta; species Gigantopelta aegis. The sequence goes on from NC_054705.1 coordinate 14,725,152, forward strand.
TTTGTAACAAACCATGTGGACGTTACCTTTACCTAAACATCTCCCCCTTTGTTAAATTATTAATCTCCCCCTGAAATTTCAATCAGGAACCACCCCTACTAGATGTAATAATATGATCAATATTGTTTGAAAGAATTAAAAGAACCAATGATTTGTGTCATTTACAGCATTATTACATATTCAGAAACAATGACCTTCATTTGACCTTGAAAATGTAGTCAAATTGATCAATTATGAAAATCAAGCAAAACAAAATAGAACGCGTGGATGTTAAGCGTCACGAAAAACAGTTATAAAGTTTACTCTCCACTATAATGGAAATTTGGTGCGTGTCCAGTCAGGGCCGAATTTTGACACTTCAGCTTCGGGGGCCCCTCAACACAGAAATTAAATTACATGAAAAAAAAAAAAAAAAACTAATTTTATAATTATTACATTTTTTTAATAAAGGAAGTCCTTAGTCTAGGGGGCCCCTCTGGCAGAGGGTCCCGGGCAACTTCCCCCTTATAAATCCGGCACCGTATCCAGTTGACTGTTGTTTCGGGGTAGCAGCAGATCATTAAAAGAATGAAAATACCCAATTAACGTACAGGTTTAGACAAGTAAGAGTTGCAGATCTGAAATCTACACATAGTTAAAAGAAAGAAATTTCCCATATTACTAAAAGTTGGTGTCTATCCCGTGGACTTGTTTTTGGGTAGCAGCAAATTGAAAATAAATTGATTAAAAGAATGCAAATTCCCAATGAACGTACAGGTTTAGGCAAGTTAGAGTTGTACACCTGAAATCTAAAGATATTTTTACATAAGAATCAATGTTCAAACCTTCCTGACTCTCTGACATAGATAAATCGACCTGGCTCCTGAACCTGGAATGACCGTTCTTGACTTAATTTGATGACTTCTCACCCAAATTTAATTCTCATAAAAATATAAGACTTAGATAATCAACAACAACAACAACACACAAAAACATGAAACATTTAATTCCATCTCAACCGAATCCGCTCCCGCCCGCAGTTTCCATGTCTTGTGCAGCATCACAACACGTAACAGTGTTACTGGAGTCCGTTTTCGAGACAGTCATGTTTGTGAGCTGTTCTGCTGCCTCTGTTGTTTCACAAACAGCTTCACACGGATATGACATGTAATCGTCCGTGTCCCTGTCCCTCTTGCAAACCACATTGTCCCTCTCACAAACACCGTCTCTCTCACAAACAGCACTGTCCCTCTCACAAACACTGTCTCTCTCACAAACAACACTGTCCACCCGTTCACCATGGTTTGTATGATGATCCTTGATGCTCCCACATTCTGAAGAAACATCATCTACGGGCATGCATCCACTAGCCTTAACAACACCATTATCATCATCATCATTATCATCAAAATATTTCTCTTCTTCGTCTATGCCCAGTGTCTCCAGATTGTCGTAATACGTATTTTTGTCAACTTTGCTGAAATTATAAATAAAATAGATTAAATGAAGAAAAGGACAGGAATATTTGTTTATGACACTAGAAGTGTTTTACCACCAGGCAGTGTTCGAGATTAACGGTATCCCGATATCCCGGGGATACCAGAATTTAATTTTGGATACCAGACTTCAAGAACCCAGTATCCCACCGCGATGCCATATAATACTAAATTCTCAGGTAGGATACCAGATTTTGAAATGTTAGTATCCAACTGGGATACTGGCCAAAATTTTTAATCTTGAACACTGCCAGGGGTAGTGGTGTTCCAATGATACATAAACAGAAGGAAGGAAGTGTTTTATTTAACGACGCACTCAACACATCTTATTTACAGTTATATGACGTCAAACATATGGTTAAGGACCACAGAAGATATTGAGAAAGAAAACCCACTGTCGCCACTTCATGGGCTACTCTTTTCGATTAGCAGCAAGGGATCTTTTATATATGCACCATCCCACAGACACGATAGCACATACCACGGCCTTTGATATACCAGTCGTGGTGCACTGGCTGGAGCGATAAATAGCCCAATGGGCCCACCAACGGGGATCGATCCCAGACGGACAGCGCATCAAGCGAACGCTTAACCACTGGGCTAGGTCCCGCCCTTTGTAATAAGCAAGTGATCAGTTTAGCTCTACCAATTTGATGACAGAATATGAAAGTCCATAATCGATTGTGTGGGAAAATGTTAACTATAATTATTTCTCCAGTTATGGGGGGGGGGGGGGGGGGGGGGGCGGCAGGACGTAGCCCAGTGAAAAAGCGCTTGATCCCCATCGGTTGGCCCATTGGGCTATTTCTCGTTCCAGCCAGTGCACCACGATTGGTATGTTAAAGGCCGTGGTATGTGCTATCTTGTCTGCGGGATGGTACGTATAAAAGATTCCTTGCTGCTAATCAAAAAGAGTAGCCCATGAATTGGCGACAGCGGGTTTCCTTTCTCAATATCTGTGTGGTCCTCAACCATAAGTCAGATGCCATATAACTGTAAATAAAATGTGTTGAGTGCATCGTTAAATAAAATATTTCCTTCCTTCTTGCTCCAGATTAATTATATTTAATATTTATCCTATCCTATTCCTTGCACGGGCACTCGAGTCCTGTAAACGCATGCGAGTCTTGACTCGTGGAGACCCTAACTGCTAATCAATTCTGAATTGCCTAGACATATCACTAATCAAGATTTTGAAAGCAAAATGTTCCCTGTTAAGACTTGTTGTATGTTCCTCTGTTATCCCATTCATCTATTCAAGTGTTTGTGATCTTTGACTAGCCCTTTGGTGTTCTTAGAACTTTCTACTAAACTAAACAAACTTTTAACATTACACAGACTTTGAGAAACTATGGGCTGTTAGTTTACTTCACTATATAGTGTGGTGTACTGTACCTGTAATCGAAGGTTTTGTTGTTCCTGGACATGAATCTTTCCTGGTAAACACTGTCATGTATTGTACAAATGTACATACCTGTAATCGAAGGTTTTATTGTTCCCGGACATACATCTTTCCTGGTGAACACTGTCATGTCATGTACTGTACAAATATACATACCTGTAATCTAAGGTCTTATCATTCCCAAACATGAATCTTTCCTGATGAACACTGTCATGTATTGTACAAATGTACATACCTGTAATGGAAGGTTTTATCATTCCCAGACATACATCCTTCATGGAAAACACTGTTATGTATTATACAAATGTACATACCTGTAATCGAAGGTTTTATCGTTCCCAGACATGAATCTTTCCTGATGAACACTGTCATGTACTGTACAAATGTACATACCTGTAATCGAAGGTTTTATCGTTCCCAGACATGAATCTTTCCTGATGAACACTGTCATGTACTGTACAAATGTACATACCTGTAATCGAAGGTTTTATCGTTCCCAGACATGAATCTTTCCTGATGAACGCTGTCATGTACTGGTACATACCTGTAATCGAAGGTTTTATCGTTCCCAGACATGAATCTTTCCTGATGAACACTGTCATGTACTGTACAAATGTACATACCTGTAATCGAAGGTTTTATCGTTCCCAGACATGAATCTTTCCTGATGAACGCTGTCATGTACTGGTACATACCTGTAATCGAAGGTTTTATCATTCCCAGACATGAATCTTTCCTGATGAACGCTGTCATGTACTGGTACATACCTGTAATCGAAGGTTTTATCATTCCCAGACATGAATCTTTCCTGATGAACACTGTCATGTACTGTACAAATGTACACACCTGTAATCGAAGGTTTTATCATTCCCAGACATGAATCTTTCCTGATGAACACTGTCACGTACTGTACAAATGTACACACCTGTAATCGAAGGTTTTATCGTTCCCAGACATGAATCTTTCCTGATGAACACTGTCATGTACTGTACAAATGTACATACCTGTAATCAAAGGTTTTATCGTTCCCGGACATGAATCTTTCCTGATGAACGCTGTCATGTACTGTACAAATGTACACACCTGTAATCGAAGGTTTTATCGTTCCCGGACATGAATCTTTCCTGATGAACACTGTCATGTACTGTACAAATGTACACACCTGTAATCGAAGGTTTTATCGTTCCCGGACATGAATCTTTCCTGATGAACACTGTCATGTACTGTACAAATGTACATACCTGTAATCGAAGGTTTTATCGTTCCCAGACATGAATCTTTCCTGATGAACGATGTCATGTACTGTACAAATGTACATACCTGTAATCGAAGGTTTTATCGTTCCCAGACATGAATCTTTCCTGATGAACGATGTCACGTACTGTACAAATGTACATACCTGTAATCGAAGGTTTTATCGTTCCCGGACATGAATCTTTCCTGATGAACGCTGTCACGTACTGTACAAATGTACACACCTGTAATCGAAGGTTTTATCGTTCCCGGACATGAATCTTTCCTGATGAACACTGTCATGTATTGTACAAATGTACATACCTGTAATCAAAGGTTTTATCGTTCCCGGACATGAATCTTTCCTGCATGATCTGGAGGAACTCAGACCGCAGGATATTTTTTTCAGTCTCCAATATCTTAGGTTTAGCATCTTCTGACGAGTCACATGGTTGTTCCTGCATGTCTTCTGGAAGTACGAAATGGCGTTGAAAGTTACTTGATAAATGATTGTGTGTGTGTGTGTGTGTGTGTGTGCATGTGTGTGTGTTTGTGTCTGTGTGTGTGTGTGCATGTGTGTATGACTGTGTATACCAATGTGTATGTGTGTGTGTGTGAGTCTGTGTAGTGTATGTCTGTGCATGTGTGTGTGTGTGACTGTGTGTGAGTGACAGTGAGTGTGCGTGCCTCTGTGTATGTCTGTCTTTGTGTGTGTACTGTATGTCTGTGTGTGTCTGTATGTGAGTGTGTGGGTCTGCGTGTGAGTGAGTGTGTGTGAGTAAGTGTGTGTGTGTGTGTGTGTGAATGTGAGTGTGTGTGTATGTGTGTTGTGTGAGTGGTGTGTGTGTGTGTGTGTGAAAGAGAGTGTGTGTGTGTGTGTGCGTGCGTGCATGCCGAAGTCACTGATGTAGGCCCCACCCCCCCAACTCCTCAATATAAAATCTGGCAATCCCGGCTATGCCAATACAATGGTGCGTGTATACATGAGTGTTTGTTCATGTGTGGTGTGTGTGTTTGTGTGTGTGAGGTGTGCACACATGTATGTGCATGTGTTTGTGTGTGTGCAAGTGTGCATGTGTATGTGTGCAAAATGCACAATTTTATGGTAAAAGAAAAGAAAAGAAAAAGAGTGCAGTAAGGACACTGTTTGTATTTTCGTCCTTCATTTAATACTGATCATAAATCTCGCACCACTTTGGTAAATGTCAAGTGTATCATGCACCAACAGATTACTACAGTGATAAAAGCAAATTACAAACCATTACAGATCTGGATTGTAGTATAAACCTTTAAAATAATTACATATTAGTTACATGTGCAGGCCACAATAAAAAAAATCATATATTTTCATCTCCATCCAGCCCTAGGATTAAATTCAGAGAATGTGTTTTTGTTTGATCCCTTAATCATATTTATACATATACATGGTCCCTTAATTAATCATATTTATACCTGTACGCGGTCCCTTCATCATATTTATACCTGTATGCGATCCCTTCGTCATATTTATAGCTGTATGCGATCACTTCGTCATATTTATACCTGTACGCGATCCCTTAGTCATATTTATACATGTACCTGTACGCGATCCCTTCATCATATTTATACATGTACGTGTACATGATCCCTTAATCATATTTATACCTGTACATGATCCCTTCATCATATTTATACATGTACCTGTGCGCGATCCCTTCGTCATATTTATACATGTACGTGTACATGATCCCTTAATCATATTTATACCTGTACATGATCCCTTCATCATATTTATACATGTATGTGATCCCTTAGTCATATTTATACATGTATGCGATCCCTTAGTCATATTTATACATGTACGCAATTTCTTAATCATATTTATACACACACGTGATCCCTTAATCATATTTATACACATACGCGATCTATTAATCATATTTATACATGTACGCGATCTCTTAATCATATTTATACACATACACATGTACATGATCCCTTAAATCATATTTATACACATACATGATCCCTTAATCATATTTATACACGTACGCGATCTCTTAATCATATTTATACATGTACGTGATCCCTTAATCATATTTATACACGTATGCGATCCCTTAATCATATTTATACACGTATGCGATCCCTTAATCATATTTATACACGTACGCGATCCCTTAATCATATTTATACACGTACGCGATCCCTTAATCATATTTATACACGTACGCGATCCCTTAATCATATTTATACACGTACGTGATCCCTTAATCATATTTATACACGTACGTGATCCCTTAATCATATTTATACATGTACGCGATCCCTTAATCATATTTATACACGTACGCGATCCCTTAATCATATTTATACACGTACGTGATCCCTTAATCATATTTATACACGTATGCGATCCCTTAATCATATTTATACACGTACGCGATCCCGTAATCATATTTATACACGTACGTGATCCCTTAATCATATTTATACACGTACGTGATCCCTTAATCATATTTATACATGTACGTGATCCCTTAATCATATTTATACACATACGTGATCCCTTAATCATATTTATACACATACGTGATCCCTTAATCATATTTATACACGTATGCGATCCCGTAATCATATTTATACATGTACGCAATCCCTTAATCATATTTATACATATACATGATCCCGTAATCATATTTATACCTGTACATGATCCCGTAATCATATTTATACATGTACGCGATCCCGTAATCATATTTATACATGTATGTGATCCCTTAATCATATAATTTATACATGTACGTGATCCCTTAATTATATATATATATGTAAGTGGTCCCTTAATTATATTTATACACGTACATGATCCCTTAATCATATTTATACATGTACATGATCCCTTAATAATGTACATTATCTCTTATGATGCTCAATGTGTCATATTTCTGATGTCTTAAAATTATAAAATGAAAAAATAAAATTGTAGCCCCACTACGATTCGTTCAAAATATTTGGATGAAAATCTAGTATTTATTTTACTATGGCCTCCTGGATCTACTTCAAAATTACATGACCTGGAAAAGCCATTTTACTACCAGTTAATTCAGTGGTATTTCAAAAAGAGCAGGGGCCTAATTCACTAAACTCTTGCAACTTTGCGATCTCGCAGTGCAATGCTAAAAGACTTACAAAGAGGATGATTTGTTGTCTATAGCAGAGCCTAAGAGACCGTTGTGAATTAGGCCCCAGGCTTGTAAAAAATAAATAAATATATATTCATTATTTATTAACACCAGACAAATTATAGGAGATTTTAGCAAGCATGACTCTCCGAGTCTCGTCTAACAAAGTTCAACCATGTGTGTACATATGTGTTTACTATATATGACTCTCCCAGTCTCGTCTAACAAAGTTCAACCATGTGTGTACACACGTGTTTACTATATATGACTCTCCCAGTCTCGTCTAACAAAGTTCAACCATGTGTGTACACACGTGTTTACTATATATGACTCTCCCAGTCTTGTCTAAGTTCAACCATGTGTGTACACACGTGTTTACTATATATGACTCTCCCAGTCTCGTCTAAGTTCAACCATGTGTGTACACACATGTTTACTATATATGACTCTCCCAGTCTCGTCTAACAAAGTTCAACCATGTGTGTACACATGTGTTTACTATATATGACTCTCCCAGTCTCGTCTAACAAAGTTCAACCATGTGTGTACACACGTGTTTACTATATATGACTCTCCCAGTCTCGTCTAACAAAGTTCAACCATGTGTGTACACATGTGTTTACTATATACATTGTAGTTACTGGAAGTAGGGGCCTGGGTGCATTTACACTAGCTCCCATGCAACTCTGAAGCTGAGGTAGGCCTCACTTCCCCCACCCACCCACTATTAAAAGGCAAATTAAAAACTCTTTACCCATGCACCCCACTGAGAATCGAACATTTGCGTAAACCATTCATGGGTTACACAAAACCAAATTCGTTTTCAAGTAACCCATCATGTAAATGAGGTCGTAAATTGGTTCGCACGTCGCTCGATAAGGTATAGTTTGCGTAACCCATTTTTCGTTTGCGCATTGAATTTATGATACAGGGTTTTTGCCAGAGGGTAAAATGGGTATGGCACCATACAGAAATGTTTTTGCAGACTTTTTTTTAAAAGTTAACCTTTTGACAAAATTACTCTTATCATTACTGTATGATTTTCTTAACCTGAACCTAAACTTAACCCATTTCCTGTTCACTGTTCAATAGCGCCATGCCCCAAAATGTCTTTCTGACAGAAACACTGTGATATCATTTACATCAGCCCTTGACATTCGGACAGTTAAGTGCCGTCGCAAATAAATTTTGCAACAGCATTACGGCAGTAATTTTAAAGAAAAGATTACTGCTGTCAAAATTATTCATCTATGATCCACTGCAGTAATAATATATATTCTATACCGGAATAAACCAATTTATATTAATTGAGGAAACATTGGGCCACGTACACTAGCTTATAAATACTTTTTACCGGGATATGTAATTGGACAGAGCTCAGGGAAAAATGCCTACAGACTTTTCACCACTCTCAGATTTGTGACGGCAATGAAATGCTGTCGCAAATCAATTTTGCGATAGCATTGCCGATTGCCGCCGCGAATTTCGAGGACTGTTACATGGTCACGATGGGTTACATAAAAACGAAATGGGTTACCTGAATTTGTTTTTGAGTAACCCATAAATGGTTTACGGAAATGTTCATTTCTGAGATCCGTGATATATATACACATTTATCCTGCAAGTTGTAACCACCGTTTCTACTGACTGAATATGACGACGGATAAAGCAAAGTAGCAGGATATGACTTTTGACGTCACAAGCACAGCTATATTACATTATTGCTCATTTGACCTCAAGGTCACTGTACATTGATGTGGATGAAATAACAGAAATAATTGCTTTTCCTCTTAATAGTAATAACAAGTTACTGACGTCGGATATCTGCTTTATCCTGTTCAGGCCGAATGAGAAATTACACTCAGCAGAGCCTCGCAGAATTTCCCATTCTTACCATCACAGAATAAAGCAGATACCAAACGTCACTGAATAGGTATTCTCTATGTATATGTAATGTGTAAAACAGATTACTACATGTAGTTTTAGGGAGTTCTCTCCCTTGACATCTACCGTGCAAACAAATCAACTGATGCATGTATAGGTAGGTCGACCACAACAGGGCTCGAATATAAGAATGTGTGACCCACTGCATTAACAAAAAAAAAACATAGTCATAGGTGAAACAGACTAGCAACAGCAGTTTATGGCAATTTTATTAAAAAGCAACTTTTTCAGCTAATTAAACATGACTGAAAGGTTATTTTGCTGAATCTAGTCATATTTCAAATGTACTAATGTTAAATACTGGCTGATAATGTACATTAGAGCTGGGTGGTATACCATATATACCGTTCGGTATCGGTATCATATCAATACCGATTTATCATATGGAGCAAATTTCAAAATACTAAAATTTCGATATTAAAAAATGTTTCCCGCAATTTAGTAAAGCACTAACAATATATCTGATGAACACTTCAAAACCAACTGATGGAATACTTAATGGATTATTTAATAGGTCAACCTACTTGTAATCATCAAGGAAATATTCCAAAAAGCATATCAGAATTTTGTATTATTAGATGAGGAACGATTTTCTAAACTGGACTATGATAAGCTGCTACAACAAATAGTGATACAACAAATGGTGGTGTATAAAGTTTTTGTTTAAAGACACTACTGGAGCACATTGATTAATTATCAATGGGTATTGGATGTAATTCTGACTCGTAGTCATCAGATGAAACCTGCTACATTTTCCCTAATGTAGCAAGGGATCTTTTATATGCACTTTCCCACAGACAAGAAAGCACATACCACGGCCTTTGTCCAGTTGTGAGGCACTGGTTGGAACAAGAAAAAAACCAATCAGCTGAATGGATCCACTGAGGTGTTTCGATCCTGCGACACAAGCACCTGAAGCGATCACTCAATCGAATGAGCTAAATCCTCTCCCCCCCCCCCCCCCTATGGTGGTGTATAGTGTCTATATATGCATGCTAAACTGACATTATTTTAATTGAGAAGCAAGAGAAAAAGAATCAAGCATGTGAAACCTTTTTCTTCTTCCTCCTCACTTTCCTCCTCTTCCTCTGTCTGTCCCTCCTAAAGAACAATAACAAAAACAAAACAGTGAGTAATTTAGACACAGATCACAACCAAACAACTTCAAAAAAAAATTGTTTTGTTCAACGACACCACTAGAGAAGACTGATTAATTAATAATTAGCTACTGGATGTCAGACATTTGGCAAGGAAACCTGCTACATTTTTCTATTAGTAGCGACAGATCTTTTATATGCACCATCTCACAGACAGGACAGCAGCACATACCATGGCCTTTGATAAACCAATTATGTGCACTAGCTGGAATGAGAAATAACCCAAAGTGCTCAACAACAGGGATCAATCCAAGACCAACTGAGCATCAGGCGAGCGCTTTACCACTGGGCTACGCCCCACCCCAAAACAACTTTAAATACAAGTTATCATGGTAGTAAATATTACAAATTAAGTGCCATTTTCAGTTTACAAGTACCATTTTTGTCCACTACACCTGGAGAAGACAATAGAAGAAGTATATTTTGTTTAACGACACCACTAGAGCACATTAAGTTATTAACCATCAGCTATTGGATGTCAAACATTTGGTAATTTTTATATATAGTCTTAGAAAACCCACTACATTTTTTCAATTAGTAGCAAGGGATCTTTTATATGCACCATCCCACAGACAGGATAGCACATACCAGAGCCTTTGATATATCAGTCATGGTGCACTGGCTGAAACAAGAAATAGCCCAATGGGCCCACCGACAGGAATCAGTCCCAGACCGACATCGCATCAAGAAAACACTTTATCACTTCCCTACGTCCTGCCCCCCAAGAAATGTTTTATTTAACGATCCACTCAACACATTGTATTTACGGTCATATTGTGTCACACACAGATATTGAGAGAGGAAACCTGCTGTCGCCTCTTCATGGGCTACTCTTTTCGATTAGAAGCAAGGGATCTTTTATATGCACCATCCCACAGAGAGGGTAGTACATACCATGGCCTTTGATATACCAGTCATGGTGCACTGGCTGGAGTGAGAAATGGGCCCTCTGATGGAGATCAATCCCAAACTGACCGTGCATCTACCACTGGGCTACATCCCGCCTCCATTGGCTATTGGATGTCAAACATTTGGTAATGTTTATATATAGTCTTAGAGGCGAAACACGCTATATTTTTTCTATTTGTATCAACAGATATTTTATATGCACATACAACGGCCTTTGATATACCAGTCGTCGTGCACTGGCTGAAACAAGAAATAGCCCAATGGGCCCACCGATGGGAATTGGTCCCAGACCGACCGAGTTTGCTGGGCTATGTCCCGCTCCCCAAGAAATGTTTTATTTAACAACGCACTCAACACATTTTATTTATGGTTATATGGCATCAGACATATAATTAAGGACCACACAGATATTGAGAGAGGAAACCCGCTATTGCCAGTTCATGGGCTACTCTTTTCGATTACCACCAAGGGATCTTTTATATGCACCATCCCACAAACAGGATAACACATACCATGGCCTTTGATATACCAGTCGTGGTGCACTGACTGGAACGAGAAATAGCCAAATGGGCCCACCAATGGGGATTGGTCCCACACAGACCGCGCATCGAGCAAACACCTCCCAAGAAGACGACAGATTACTGTTGCCACTTGTCAGGCATTTCATTAAAAGCTGGCAACTGGCAATTTTTCACCACCTTTTTTTATAAACTGTCCTCGGGTATAGAATTACAAATAATTGCAAACTGAATGTTGACATTGTACATATCTATTGTCCGAACCAAATTGTTAACAACTACGAAAAATTACTCTCCTACCTTTAATTGCCGTTAAGATTTCCTCCAAAGTTTGTCCAGACACAAATCTTGAAAAAACCATTACAATGACACAGATTCCACATACCAGATGATAACCATGTCACCTATATCGACTTCGCTGAGAGCGCATAGGGAAAAAAGCATGTAATTTTGTATCAGCTGCCATTTTGACTTTTTATGGAATGTTCTTCAAGAGGGTTGAAAGGATAGGACTTAATCTAACAACGTCATAACATGATATAAAAGCAAACGTGATGACGTCATATTATTATTTATTATTATTATTATTATTATTATTATTATTTTAATGACACCACTAGAGATCATCGATTTCATATTAATTGTGTCACATACTTTGGAGGCTTTCACCCCTCTTGAAGAGTATTCCATAAACAAGTATCATGGCAGAAGGCAGAAAACTGCATGTATTTTTCCCTATGCAATCTCAGCAAAGAAAATATCGGTGACATCGTTGCAGTCTCGTGTGTGGAATCTGTATATTTGTAGTAGGTTTTTTGCGATTTGTGTCTGGACAAACTTTGGAGGAAATCTAACGGCAATTAAAGGTACGAGAGTAATTTTTTGTAGTTGTTAACAATTTGGTTCGGACAATAATTTGTAATTGGGGTTCAAAATGTCTCAAAACATTTACTTGCCATAGGGCAATATACCATACATGTGCCAATCAGATATCCTCTTGCCCCATATATTTTCCACTTGCCCATACTTCTTAAGGTAATGAATACTATTACTGTACTTAATGTTGTTAGAAAAATGAATAAAGTCAAACTTGAGAATGTGTATGTGTGTGTCGGGATCCAAGGGACACTGTCAGTGTGATAACCCGGATGATTTGAAGTTTGTTGATTCAAAGTGCCCGAACCTGTAAGAAGGCATTTCCCGCCTTCTGAGCACATTAACAGGGAAATGATTTGGTAGAGGGGTGGGGGAGGCCTGTGAGCAGACATTATGCAGGATGGGTCTAGACTGTGGCCTGCAAAGTTTGGAAATTATGCTCCTGAGAAAAAAAAAAAAAAAAAATTGCTTTGAGCAAGGTAATTGTGAAACTGAAACCCTGGAGCTGGGGCATGTCATGGTCTTTGGTTAACAACTATGAACATAAAAATCCTTAAATTTACATAAAAAACTTAACATAATTTCAAAGTAAACGCCATAATGGTCTTGAATATAGAAAAATTAGACATGTATACAGTACACCAGGCAGACTTTGCAAGCATTTTTTGGTTGAAATAAATATATGTTTTGACAGATGTGAGATTTTCTTTCCTTCAATATGTTTATTAAAAATCCACAATGAACACTGGCGTAGGAAGCAGGGGGAGCAGCGATGTTTTTTTTATATATTTATATATATATATATGTGTGTGTGTGTGTGCCTCCCCCCCCCCCCCCCCCCACCATTTTCTGGCACTTTCCTACACCCGTGATGAAGAAAATCCTTACCAGAGACATAAAAATCTTCATACCCTTGTTACTTACAAGTGCCAAAAAGGTTTTGCTCTACAGATTTTTTTTAAAGTACCTCTTTTTGCTTCAGAACTTCATACCAGGCGTTCTCTCTCAGCTGGTCCATGTGTTTCAAAAGCACCGAGGAAAATCGCAGATCCGACTTGTCGACTTTAGCCTGGATGTCTTCCTCCGTCAGATACTGTCCCACCATCTGATTATAGAGCCAGGGATCTCGCCACTTCATCTCGTCCTCGCTGAAATACTCCCCACCCGCCATCAGCTCCTGCATTGCTGCATACCTCCGATTATTTACCACCTTCCTGTTCGAGATTTCATCATGCCGTTTCTCGATTTCTTTGAGATAAAAATTGACTTCGTACATATTACGATGCTCAGCAAAATATGGAAGATCCTCAGGGAGTAGGTAACTGCCAAAACGGGACAGAAACAATAGCAGGTTCGTTTTTAAAATATCGGACGCGATTTCATGTTTTTCTTTCAGCTCCAGATCCGGTTCGTCTCTCTGTTGGTGTTTGAAGTGAGCGTCCGACCGTGCTATTCGCTCAAGCATGTTCGTTCGCAACAGTTCCAGATGAGTGTCCGTATTTTCAGACTTCACATCAAGATGTGAATTTTCAACTGAAGAATCGTCTGCATCAACATCCATTGTCATGAATCTGAAAATTTAAAACACTGTGAAGAAGAAGGAAGGAAATGTTTTATTTAATGACGCACTCAACACATTTTATTTACGGTTACATGGCGTCAGACATATGGTTAAGGACCACATAGATATTGAGAGGAAACCCACTGTCGCCACTTCATGGGCTACTCTTTTTGATTAGCAGCAAGGGATCTTTTATATGCACCATCCCACAGACAGGACAGTACATACCACACCTTTGTTACACCAGTCGTGGAGCTCTCGCTGGAACGAGAAATAGCCCAATGGGTCCATCGACGGGGATCGATCCTAGACTGACCGTGCATCAAGCGAACGCTTTACCACTGGGCTACGTCCCGCTGTGAATGATTATACATGAAATAGGATTCAATGAGATGGCAGGATACTTATAAAAGGAGGTGGAAGTTTTAATTTCTAACTAGGAAGTAATTAAAGTTAAAGTTTGTTTAGTGTAACAACGCCACTAGAGCACATTGATTTATTAATTAAAGTTTGTTTAGTGTAACAATGTCACTAAAGCACACTGACGGCAATATCAGTCAGGCTGGTAGAGTACTGTTTTAATTTCCAAGAAGTTAAAGTTTGTGTGGTTTAACAACGCCACTAGAGCACATTGATTTATTAATTAATGTTTGTTTAGTGTAACAACACCACTAGAGAACATTGATTTATTAATTAAAGTTTGTTTAGTGTAACAACACCACTAGAGAACACTGATTTATTAATTAAAGTTTGTTTAGTGTAACAACACCACTAGAGAACATTGATTTATTAATCAGTCAGGCTGGTAGAATACCGTTTTAATTTCCAAGTATGAATATATTAATTAAAAAAAATTTTAGTGTAACAACACCACTAGAGCACATTGATTTATTAATTAAAGTTTGTTTAGTGTAACAATGCCACTAAAGCACACTGATGGCAATATCAGTCAGGCTGGTAGAGTACTGTTTTAATTTCCAAGAATGAATAAGGTAACTAAAGTTAAAAGTTTGTGTGGTTTAACGACACCACTAGAGCACATTGATTTACTAATCATCGGCTATTGGAAGTCAACATTTGATAATTCCAACATATAGTCTTAGAGAGGAAACCTGCTACATTGGTCCATTAATTAGTAGCAAGGGATTTTTTATATGCACCATCCCACGGACAGGATAGCACATACAACCTTTGATATGCCAGTTGTGGTGTACTGGTTGGAACGGGAAATAGCCCAATGTGTCCACTGATGAGGATTGATCCTATACAGACTGAACGGACATCAGGGGAAGGAAGGAAATGTTTTATTTAACGACGCACTCAACACATTTTATTTACGGTTATATGGCATCGAACATATGATTAAGGACCACACAGATATTGAGAACGAAACCCACTGCCGCCACTTCATGGGCTACTCTTTTCGATTAGCAGCAAGGGATCTTTTATATGCACCACCCCATAGACAGGATAGCACATACCACAGCCTTTGATGTACCAGTCGTGGTGCACTGGCTGGAGCGAGAAATAGCCCAATGGGCCCACTGATGGGGATCGATCCCAGACCGACCACGCATCAAGCAAGTGCTTTACCACTGGGCTACGTCCCGCCCGCAGACATCAGGCGAGTGCTTCACCAATGTACTACGTCCTGCTCCTATATTAATACAGGAAGCAGGGTGCTGTTTAAGAAGAGCTACAAATGTGTCGGTGACACTTTGATATAATATAATAAAAAGATAAAGATTGAACTGGCATGTCACTGCGTATTAACTAAACTGTCATCCCCTTACCACCCCATTGTTCTTAATCGTACATGTATACGTGTCATTGGCGTGTTAACTGTTGCGTCACTTTTATTCAGTGAATACCACACTGCAGGGCTAGCTTTGGGTCAGCAGAAAATGTTGCCAAATTATCTATTAAACTTAAAAAATTGCAGAAACCCAGATATTGTCTAACAAAATATCAATTATTTCATGAAATTATTTTGCCAAATGAAAATAAAATTCGCCAATTGTTTTTAAAATTCGCAAGTGTCAGAGCTAGCCCTGTAAATAATCTTACAGCTTATTGCAGGGCTCGAAACGTCCCATGGCCAGGTCGCCAAATGCTACCAATGGACTGTTTGGGCAACTTAAATATTTAAAAAATAATGGCGTTAGTCGCCCAAATAATATTATCTTCTTTAGAGCTATAACATATGAGCCACTATCAATATTTGTATTCCACATTAAAATCTTGCTCGTGATTCACTTACCATAATTTGCCAATATGCATTATTATTTTTTGGGCCACCATATTTTTGGGGCGAGTTTTGAACCCTGATATTGGCAAACAAAAGAAATAACAAACTAATCATTCAAATTTACTTGCAAACATGTTAGTGGTAAAACTGCCGTGAAAAATGTTATGGACATTATTTTGTTCACTGTATGTTTTATGATGTGGTAAATGTTTTAATGCAAACAGGTTGTGCCTTACTAGTATTTTGCAGGTTTCTAATCGGTCATCATACTATAACACAACTCCTGAATTTTTTTTTTTTTTTATTATTATTTTTTTTTTACGAAAACATGACACCACTAACATTTCTTTATTGCGTTAGTACTGTAACTGTTACATTACAGGGACATTCCCGAGTTTGCTGCATTGTAAGATGTTTCCGACTAATAAAATATTTCTATGATTAAACCTCCATATTAAATATATGTTTTTGTTTAGAATATCAGTGTCTGTATATTCAATGTGTTTCTGGTCGTCTTAAACCGGCCTCGGTGGCGTTGTGGCAGGCCATCGGTCTACAGGTTGGTAGGTACTGGGTTTGGATCCCAGTCGAGGCATGGGATTTTTAATCCAGATACCGACTCCAAACCCTGAGTGAGTGCTCCGCAAGGCTCAGTGGGTAGGTGTAAACCACTTGCACCGACCAGTGATCCATAACTGGTTCAACAAAGGCCATGGTTTGTGCTATCCTGCCTGTGGGAAGCGCAAATAAAAGATCCCTTGCTGCTAATCGGAAGAGTAGCCCATGTAGTGGCGACAGCGGGTTTCCTCTCAAAATCTGTGTGGTCCTTAACCATATGTCTGACGCCATATAACCGTAAATAAAATGTGCTGAGTGCGTCGTTAAATAAAACATTTCTTTCTTTCTGGTCGTCTTAATATTTGTAAGAAGCCCAAACTGGATTTTGTTTTCAAATAATTTCGTATGTATGAAAAAACATATTTTAGGAAATAAAATGAAATTTAACCTAGTACAAATATTAGAACGATCAGAAACATATTTAATATAAAGCCACTAATATTTTATGCAGAACAATATGTTTGATATATGATTACAATTGTTAAAAAGTCTCTGTTAGTCGATAACATCTTTAAAAATGCAGCAAACTCATGAATGTCCCTTTAAGTTTAACAGAGCTGCTGAAGTTTGCCCTGCTTTCTGACCTATGCCCTCAAAAATGTCCAGTGGTCTAGACCAATAAACCTTGCGCTCTAATTTGCCAAACTGGAGTCCAGCCCCACCCTCTCCAATAAATAATTTTAAAAAACCTAATCCAAATAACGATGTTTTATTCATAAATTCAAAAAAGTTGGCAATCCATTCGAAAATGGGAAACAACCGAAATTATAAAATACAGAGTTATAATCTATCCTTTTTCTATTGCTACGCGTTGATCAAACATAACATTAATTTGAACGTCATCTAAAACAGTTAGTGTTGTTATTTCTAGTTATTCATGCCGGTGTACTTACAGATTTTGTTGAAATACTAATTAATTGTATATAGAAAAAATAAATAATAAAGTTTTATTGTCTGTTTTTCTTATTTTGCTACGCTCTCCTTAACGATTAACAACGATACAGTCTATTAAGTATTTTTCAAGTCATGTGCCCAGAACAGCTTGCCCAGGGCCGTAGCTACCGAGGGTGGGGGTGGAGGAGCAAACAAATCTAGCTAGTACTGATATGTATGTAATGGTTGCAAAACGCCTATAGATTTCAAAATTACCTGGTGGGCATGCCCCCAGACCCCCTGGTGTATTGCGCCTTGTGGCCTTCCATGAGAGTTTAACCGACCTCGGTGGCGTCGTGGTAGGCCATCGGTCTACAGGCTGGTAGGTACTGGGTTCGGATCCCAGTCGAGCATGGAATTTTTAATCCATATACCGACTCCAAACCCTGAGTGAGTGCTCCGCAAGGCTCAATGGGTAGGTGTAAACCACTTGCACCGACCAGTGATCCATAACTGGTTCAACAAAGGCCATGGTTTGTGCTATCTTGCCTGTGGGAAGCGCAAATAAAAGATCCCTTGCTGCTAATCGAAAGAGTAGCCCATGTAGTGGCGACAGGGGGTTTCCTCTCGAAATCTGTGTGGTCCGTAACCATATGTCTGACGCCATATAACCGTAAATAAAATGTGTTGAGTGCGTCGTTAAATAAAACATTTTTTTCTTTCCATGAGAGTTCGTTCCAAGAATTCACCCGCCACTTAAACTAGATGATAATGAGACAAAATAATAAACAGGCGGAATATCAATGGAACTTTATGGGAGGTTTGGAGGAGGATCGTATAAAAAAGAAAGAAAATTTAATATAAAATTATAACTGGCGCAAAATTTAGGGGTGGGGGGGGGGGGGGGTGGGTGGGGGCGGGCCGTACCTTGATCAAAATTCTAGGGAGTATGCACTAGCCTACTTTTTATAAACAAATGAAACACTATACAAATTAAACTCTGAGATGTGTATGCTATTTTCTGGAGTAAAAGAAAGAAGAGTTTCTCGGGGTGGAGGTGGGGAGGGAGGGTAAAGTGTTGATATTTAAATTTAAATGCTTTAACCTGGATAAGTAGGACTGGCGCTCTCTATTATCAAGAGCAAAATAACAGGAAATGTTCCGAATCTTCAATGTGATGACTACAGGTACACTGTGAAGTTTCTCCAACGAAACTTGTAAATTTGTGGTCATTAATCGAAGTCTGCAGTGCAGTATTTGTAGCTTTCTTTCGCCATCATCAAAATGTGCAGGGACTGCCAAATCTTTTTTGGCGGAGAAATCAACCGACGCCTCCAGCGGACAGCTTGATACGGCCATGTATCAACCGACGCCGGACAGCGGACAGCTTGATACGGCCATGTATCAACCGACGCCGGATGGCGGACAGCTTGATACGGCCATGTATCAACCGACGCCGGATGGCGGACAGCTTGATACGGCCATGTATCAACCGACGCCTCCAGCGGACAGCTTGATACGGCCATTTATCAACCGACGCCTCCAGCGGACAGCTTGATATGGCCATGTATCAACCGACGCCGGACAGCGGACAGCTTGATACGGCCATGTATCTACCGACGCCTCCAGCGGACAGCTTGATACGGCCATTTATCAACCGACGCCGGACAGCGGACAGTTTGATACGGCCGTGTATCAACCGACGCCGGAGAGCGGACAGCTTGATACGGCCATGTATCAACCGACGCCTCCAGCGGATAGCTTGATACGGCCATTTATCAACCGACGCCTCCAGCGGACAGCTTGATATGGCCATGTATCAACCGACGCCGGACAGCGGACAGCTTGATACGGCCATGTATCAACCGACGCCTCCAGCGGACAGCGTCCAGTTGTATCGTTATCAACCGCGTTATGGCAGAACCTGAACAGGTTAATACTCTTAATTGTGAAATACAAAATACACTGCAACAGCTTTTGGTTGAAGTTAGAGGACAAAAGGAAGATTTGAATTCGTTTAAGGAAGAAGTTCGTAATAGTTCGGTGTTAGTTACATCCGAGGTTAAAAAGATTAAAACCAATGTGATTTAACTTGGCGTTACAAAGGTAACAAAATTCAGTATACTTTTAACGTAGACATACAGGATAGTTTGCAACAGGCTTTGTGGGCTTTGGAATATAAGAAGTTTGATTATTTGTCTGAGACGCTGAACGAATGTAGTGACAAATTGAAGGAACGTAATAAACTGATACGTATTGCTGATACTTCAGAAGGCGGTTGGGGAACAGTGTGCGAATATCAGGTTAACCCGCTTGCAAGCGACACGGATGACGAGTCGCGTATTTTCAAGGCGGAGGCTCGTGCTTTACGGAAGAAGAAAGTCTCGCGGAATAAACCAGGGAAGATCCGGTCTTCAATGGGGGTGTCTAGTTCAGTTGGCAGTGGCGGTGGTGTTTCTAATTCTCAGTGGGGAGGCTCCGTTGCGGTCCATTCTGGGAATAGAATGGTATTACAACAGGC
Organism: Gigantopelta aegis; assembly: GCF_016097555.1. NCBI lineage: Eukaryota > Metazoa > Mollusca > Gastropoda > Neomphalida > Peltospiridae > Gigantopelta > Gigantopelta aegis. Next base: position 14,745,651 of record NC_054705.1, read on the forward strand.
TTCAAGGCGTTCGCCCTTTCGTGGTCAGTCCGGCCCTTATTTCCGACAAGGGTCAAGTTTTGGCGGAGCCTGTTTCTCGTGTGGAGAATTTTCACATTTCCGAAAAGATGCCCCTACTCAAGTCGAGTTAAACCCGACCAGTTCAGTGGGTCCAAGTGAGACGACAAAGAAAGCGGAATGTTCTACACAGACTAAAGAATTGACGGATACGATTTTGGTTGTTTGTAATGATAATAATTTTACACATGATTATTATGAATATGAACAAGGTCAAAAAGATATTATTGTTAAAGGCCGTTTGAAACGTAATATACGATTTTGGAGTGATATTGGGGCTAATAATTTTATTTTGGATGTGATACAAAGTGGGTATAAAATACCGTTTTTTTCTAAACCAGGAATTTTTTTTTCCAGAAACAATTTATCTGCTTTAACCGAGAAAGTATTTGTTACGGGTGCAATTGATGATTTATGTAAAAGAGGCTTGATAGAGCAGTGTGAACATGTTCCATATGTCGTTAATCCTTTGAGTGTTTCAGTTCAGAATAACGAGAAAAAGAGACTTATATTAGATTTGAGATTAGTTAATATGCATTTGTGGAAACAATCGGTAAAATTTGAAGATTTAAGAATTGTCTTGATGTTTTTAGAAAATGACTGTTGGATGTCTAAATTCGATATTCATTCAGCATATCATTTTATTGATATATTTTTACCTCATACAGAGTATTTGGGGTTTTCATGGGTGAATGGTGACGGTGATATTTTTTATTATAAGTTTTTAGTGTTGCCGTTTGGTTTATCATCCGCTCCATATATTTTTACGAAATTAACTAGACCTTTAATCGCTAAATGGAGGGGCGAAGGAATGAGGGTTTTCATGTATTTAGATGATGGGTTTGGGTGTGGAAAAGATTATTGTTCTACAAATTTAATGTCAGAATGTATTAAGAATGATTTGTTACAATCTGGTTTTATACCCAAATCTGAAAAGTCTCTGTGGACACCTGTGCAAGAAATTCAGTTTCTTGGAGTTATTTTAGATGCTTCAAGTGGTTTTATGTGTATATCAAAAACACGTATTACTAAAGTAATTGACTGTATTGAAAAAATATTATCAGTGAAAAAGAATAGACGGATTCATGTAAAACAGATCGCTAGTGTGGTTGGACAGATCATTTCTATGAATGTTGTTGTTGGTAATATCACACAAATCATGACAAAATATCTTAGTATAGATATTTTGTCGGCTCCTACTTGGAATTCTTATGTGAAATTGTCAGAAAAATAGTGTTGTTCAATTAGAGTTTTGGGAACGGAATTTGATTTTAATTAATAAAAGGAAAATGTTTTCTTCACAATTTTGTTCTAAAGTTGTGTATAGCGATGCTAGCAGCAGTGGATTTACTGGGTATTGTGTCGAGATGAATAATGAAATCTCACATGGTATGTGGGACATGGAAGAAAGTTTGAAATCGTCTACTTGGAGAGAATTGAGTGCTGTGCAAAGTGTTTTATTTTCGTTTAGAAATGTGTTGAGCTGCCACAGAGTGAAGTAGTTTACAGATAACATGGGTGTTTGCAGTATTGTTACTAAAGGTTCAATGAAAGAAGATTTGCAAGATATTGCGATGGCAGTGTTTGAATTTTGTTTTGCGAATAAAATTTCATTAGAAATGGAATGGATACCTAGAAGTGAAAATGAAAAGGCAGATTATGTCCCACATCATTGATAGTGATGACTGGGGTATTTCATTTTGCATTGTAGAATTACTACAAACTGCTTGGGGGAAACTGGAAGTTGATTGGTTTGCTTCTAATCATAATGCAAAATTGCCTGTGTTTTATTCCAGGTTTTGGAATGAAAATTGTGCTGGCATAGATGCGTTTGTATATAACCGGAATACCCAATTTGGTCTCTTTGTACCGCCTATTGTTTTAATTTCTCGAGTTTTGAAGAAAATGGAAGTTTGTAAAGCTAAAGGTGTGTTAGTGATTCCTGTGTGGAAATCAGCTAATTTTTGGCCTTTAATTTGGTTAAATGGTGAAAGATTTATCAGAAATGTGGTAGATTGGTTTGATTTGCCAACTGAAAAAGTTTTTTATATTCCATGCAAAAATGGTGTTGGTATTTTGGGGAATGAAGATTTGAAATTCAGAATGTTGGCATTAAAAATGGATTTTACTATTTAAGTGTTGATTGGTATGATTGTCTGTAGTTTTGGAAATTATATCCAGGCGTGGCTGTCTTTAGAATTGATGATCTGTTTTTGAGTTTTAGGCGTGGCTGCCTTTATAATTGCTTGTCTGGTATGACAGTTTTTAGGTGTGGCTGCCTTTAGAATTGCTTGTCTGGTATGACAGTTTTTAGGTGTGGCTGCCTTTAGAATTGCTGGTCTGGTTTAACAGTTCTTAGGCGTGGCTGCCTTTAGAATTACTGGTCTGGTTCGACAGGTATTAGGCGTGGCTGCCTTTAGAATTGCTGGTCTGGTTCGACAGGTATTAGGCGTGGCTGCCTTTAGAATTGCTGGTCTGGTTCGACAGGTATTAGGCGTGGCTGCCTTTAGAATTGCTGGTCTGGTTCGACAGGTATTAGGCGTGGCTGCCTTTAGAATTGCTGGTCTGGTTCGACAGGTATTAGGCGTGGCTGCCTTTAGAATTACTGGTCTGGTTCGAAAGGTATTAGGCGTGGCTGCCTTTAGAATTGCTGGTCTGGTTCGACAGGTATTAGGCGTGGCTGCCTTTAGAATTGCTGGTCTGGTATGACAGTTTTTAGGCGTGGCTACTTTAGTCTGGTTGACGGCGTGGCTACCTTTAGAATTGCTGGTCTGGTTCGACAGGTTTTAGGTGTGGCTACCTTTAGGATTGCTGGTCTGGTATGACAGTTTTTAGGCGTGGCTACCTTTAGGATTGCTGGTCTGGTATGACAGGTTTTAGGCGTGGCTGCCTTTAGAATTGCTGGTCTGGTTTAACAGTTCTTAGGCGTGGCTGCCTTTAGAATTACTGGTCTGGTTCGACAGGTATTAGGCGTGGCTGCCTTTAGAATTGCTGGTCTGGTTCGACAGGTATTAGGCGTGGCTGCCTTTAGAATTGCTGGTCTGGTTCGACAGGTATTAGGCGTGGCTGCCTTTAGAATTGCTGGGTTATTTTGACAGTTTTAGGCGTGGCTGCCTATAGAATTGCTCAGTTGAATTGAAAGTGGCGGTTTTAGATTTGTTGTAATATAGTAACAATTAATGGTGGATATGGATGAGATGTTAAGTAATTTGATGTTTAAATTTAAGTTGTATTGAATGTTTATATAATATACATATGTTATATGTAAATTTGTGTTTTTACATTTGTTTTTTCAGAGTTATGCAGAGCAAATAGACGAGCTACCAGAAGTATTGGTGGACAAGGTGGACTTACTCCCGGAGTTACTTAATAGTAATCAAAGGATTATTTGTGCATATCTATTGTCTTATGCTGGGTTTCTAAGAAGTGAAGAGCTACTTCATTTGCGACTTTCTGATATTGTGATAGACAGTACTCATATGAGTTTGTTTATAGAATCGAGTAAAACTGATAAGTATCGTGATGGTGCTTGGGTGCTGATTGCTAGAACTGGTACCAAGTTGTGTCCAGTTGTTAATATTGAACCTTTTTTAACATGGACAGCAATGAGAGATATTGAGGATAGATATCTTTTTTGTTGTTTTAGTGCTTTAAAAGATGGATATAAACTCAGAAATGTTGAGAAACCCATCTCATATACTACTTTAAGGGAATTGTTTCTTGAAGCTCTTGAAGTTCAGTCGGTCAGGCCTAGCGCTTATATCAATAAATAATTCAATATTTATTGAAGTGTACGTTTTCTATGGGAGTGTTGGAAGATCAAGGGAAGGCCATGTATCAACCGACGCCGGACAGCTTGATACGGCCATGTATCAACCGACGCCTCCAGCGGACAGCTTGATACGGCCATTTATCAACCGACGTCGGACAGCGGACAGCTTGATACGGCCATGTATCAACCGACGCCTCCGGCGGACAGCTTGATATGGCCTTTAGAATTGCTGGTCTGGTATGACAGGTTTTAGGTGTGGCTGCCTTTAGGATTGCTGGTCTGGTATGACAGGTTTTAGATGTTTGCTGGTCTGGTATGACAGGTTTTTGTGGCTGCCTTTAGGATTGCTGGTCTGGTATGACAGTTTTTAGGCGTGGCTGCCTTTAGGATTGCTGGTCTGGTATGACAGTTTTTAGGTGTGGCTGCCTTTAGGATTGCTGGTCTGGTATGACAGGTTTTAGGTGTGGCTGCCTTTAGGATTGCTGGTCTGGTATGACAGTTTTTAGGCGTGGCTGCCTTTAGGATTGCTGGTCTGGTATGACAGTTTTTAGGTGTGGCTGCCTTTAGGATTGCTGGTCTGGTATGACAGTTTTTAGGCGTGGCTGCCTTTAGGATTGCTGGTCTGGTATGACAGTTTTTAGGCGTGGCTGCCTTTAGGATTGCTGGTCTGGTATGACAGTTTTTAGGCGTGGGATGCCTTTAGGATTGCTGGTTTAGATTGGTATGACAGTTTTTAGGCGTGGCTGCCTTTAGGATTGCTGGTCTGGTAGTTTTTAGGCGTGGCTGCCTTTAGGATTGCTGGTCTGGTATGACAGTTTTAGGTGTGGCTGCCTTTAGGATTGCTGGTCTGGTATGACAGTTTTTAGGTGTGGCTGCCTTTAGGATTGCTGGTCTGGTATGACAGGTTTTAGGTGTGGCTGCCTTTAGGATTGGCTGCCTTTAGGTGTGGCTGCCTTTAGAATTGCTGGTCTGGTATGACAGTTTTTAGGTGTGGCTTTTAGGTGTGGCTGCCTTTAGAATTGCTGGTCTTTAGGATGTGGCTGGTGTGGCTCCCTTTAGTCTGGTATGACAGTTTTTAGGCGTGGCTACCTTTAGGATTGCTGGTCTGGTATGACAGTTTTTAGGCGTGGCTACCTTTAGGATTGCTGGTCTGGTATGACAGTTTTTAGGCGTGGCTGCCTTTAGGATTGCTGGTCTGGTATGACAGTTTTTAGGCGTGGCTACCTTTAGGATTGCTGGTCTGGTTCGACAGGTATTAGGTGTGGCTGCCTTTAGAATTGCTGGTCTAGTTTAACAGTTCTTAGGCGTGGCTGCCTTTAGAATTGCTGGTCTGGTTCGACAGGTATTAGGCGTGGCTGCCTATAGAATTGCTCAGTTGAATTGAAAGTGGCGGTTTTAGATTTGTTGTAATATAGTAACAATTAATGGTGGATATGGATGAGATGTTAAGTAATTTGATGTTTAAATTTAAGTTGTATTGAATGTTTATATAATATACATATGTTATATGTAAATTTGTGTTTTTACATTTGTTTTTTTCAGAGTTATGCAGAGCAAATAGACGAGCTACCAGAAGTATTGGTGGGCAAGGTGGACTTACTCCCGGAGTTACTTAATAGTTCAAGGGCTAAACATACTTGTAAATCATATTATGGTGGTTTTATTAGGTGGACAAAATGGGCCTTGAGTAATGATTTACGGGATGGGAACATTTTGCCAGCTGATTCTTTTCATGTGGCACTCTATTTAGCTTCTTTGATTCAAACTGCTAACACTCCGAGTTCGGTTATTAATGCTTTTTATAGTATTAAATGGGCGCATAATTTGTATGATTTTCAGTCACCTACTGATTCTAAGCTAGTACAAAATATATTGGAGGCAGGAAAAAGACGGTTATCTAAACCAGTTAATAAGAAAGATCCAAGAACTGTGAGAATGTTATCAGATATGTATGATCGTGTATATTCTGAAGGAAATGTTAAAAATCAAAGGATTATTTGTGCATGTCTATTGTCTTATGCTGGGTTTCTAAGAAGTGAAGAGCTACTTCATTTGCGACTTTCTGATATTGTGATAGACAGTACTCATATGAGTGTTTATAGAATCGAGTAAAACTGATAAGTATCGTGATGGTGCTTGGGTGCTGATTGCTAAAACAGGTACCAAGTTGTGTCCAGTTGTTAATATTGAACGTTTTTTAACATGGACAGCAATGAGAGATATTGAGGATAGATATCTTTTTTGTTGTTTGAGTGCTTTAAAAGATGGATATAAACTCAGAAATGTTGAGAAACCCATCTCATATACTACTTTAAGGGAATTGTTTCTTGAAGCTCTTGAAGTTCAGTCGGTCAGGCCTAGCGCTTATATCAATAAATAATTCAATATTTATTGAAGTGTATGTTTTCTATGGGAGTGTTGGAAGATCAAGGGAAGGCCATGTATCAACCGACGCCGGACAGCTTGATACAGCCATGTATCAACCGACGCCTCCAGCGGACAGCTTGATACGGCCATTTATCAACCGACGTCGGACAGCGGACAGCTTGATACGGCCATGTATCAACCGACGCCTCCGGCGGACAGCTTGATATGGCCATTTATCAACCGACGCCGGACAGCGGACAGCTTGATACGGCCATTTATCAACCGACGCCGGACAGCGGACAGCTTGATACGGCCATGTATCAACCGACGCCGCGACGGACTACGTCTACTCCAAAGCCGACTCCGGTGAAGCGGTTAACTTTACCTACCGCTCCCGTTGAGTCGGCTCCGGTACCTGTTGTTGTTGCGGCGGCCAAGAGGAAGGCGACATCGCCGACTACTCGACCCGACACGGTTCAACCGCCGGCTCCGCCAATTCCTTCCCCTGCAGAAGACGAATGGCACTTGGCCATCGGCAAGTTGAAGAGCGGCTATCGTCAGTAGGCCTCAGACCACAATTAATTTCGCTATATGTTTCTATATAGCCTTAGTGGCTATAACATTTTTATTAATATTAGCAGGCCAGTGAAGTTTTGTATGTACCTTTGCCTGCATGGCGGACACATACCCTGAAAAGGACAACCCCTGTTGTCCAGCTGTTTCTCCCAGCATATTGGTTTAAACAGACACACCCTCTAAACCCGAACCTGAGTGCGACTCCCCTACTCAGCTCGCCGTAGAAGTCAACCTTTCCTAAAACAGTTAACCTCCTTTTTGGGGGGCTTGTTGGACTTTAAAACTTTGGGTCGTCCTTCAAAATTTTATGTTTTTTTTTTTTTTTTTTTTTTGTAAATAGTCCAACGCACTTTAGATTGGTAGCCCGTGAAAATTGCTCAAATCACCTTAAAACCTTTTCGGCGAGTCACCTCCAGCCCTCCCCTTATTGATATCTTGTAGGGGGAGAGCTGGAGGTGTCTCGAGCTAAGACAGTTACATAAAACTGAACTTGTTAAAATGTCAAATTTGGCAAAAAAAACCCTCCCAAAACAACAAGAAACCCACTCCCCCTTAAAAACAACAACAACAACATATTCATGTTAAATGCAATGTCAAGCCTACAAAAAATCCAGTTTATATAAGATATATAGAATACTAAACGAGCTTGCCTTTCATACCATTTTTATGAAATGAGTGAACAGTTTTGGTATCTGACGAGCGAAATACCAACACTGTTCACGAGTTTCATAAAAATGGTATGACAGGCAAGCTTGTTTAATATTTTATTTATTACAAACCAACTGCAAACAAGTCGCAACGCAGAAGTAAGCAGATGTCAAGACCTACTACACGTTATGTTTCTACGAATTGGGTTAGCAAATGATCTACGTCACGCTCACGCCACGCCAATATGACACTAAAGTACTAATCAAAATTATACCTAGGTGATTTTCCAGTCTTATATACTAGTTATGAAAATCCTTGGAATAAAAACCATAAAAATATGTCAGTATTATCATGACCTGTTATGGTATTCAAACAACCGGTACCTAAAATGACAATAAATGACCTGTTATAGATAGAAATATGAGATATATATATAATTTTACTGCAAAACATATGTAATATGCAGCAGACTATAACACCAAGTTTGATATTGAACACACCCGAGACAACCTCTCTGCTTACCTTAGTATTTGTGATTTCACCTGTCAAGTGTAATCAACATAAACCTGGGAGTTATAGTCTGTTCCAAATTACATATGTTTTGCAGTAAAATTGTAAATGCATCTCGTATTTCTATCTATAACAGGTCATTTATTGTCTTTTTTTTTAACCGGTTGTTTGAATACCATAACAGGTCATGATAATACTGACACATTTTTATGTTTTTTATTCCAGGGATTTTCATAACTAATATATAAGATTGAAAAATCACCTGGGTATAATTTTGATTAGTACTTTAGTTGGATATTGAGTGATTGTTATGACATGACTAATATTTTACACTGGTGTGTAATAAAAATCCATCTTTAGAGTATATTTACAATGTACAACTGTTACACTTACAGGTTGCATGGTACCAAAGAAGAGAGTTCCGTGTCAAAGTTCGAGGTGTACCGTGAAATATTTACGGAGTAAAAACAGCTGTGGCTGTGATTGGTAGTAATATGTGACATTGATTATTTGTGCAAATACTATTATCCATTAACAATAAATAAATATACTTTTATTTGTTATACAGATGTATGCTGTATATGGCAGAGGAAGAAACTAATGCGGGTACCCCCAAAAATGGAACTGCAATTTTCAGCAAAAATGACTGTTGCTAATAAAAACATTAATTAAATCTCTTAAATGGTATGTGACCCTCCCCCCCCCCCCTCCCCAATTTTCTTGCAGGTAGATTAGATGTGAGGTGGCACCTTTTTTATTGCTGCACTTCCTGGGTGTGTTGATACGCTACTTATATCAGTTTTATTAGTAGGCCTAAACGTTAACATTATCGGCAATAGGAATTGATTTGGTCTATTAAAACCTACATGCCTTACAGAGATAAAATGAAAGTCGATTACCAGGAAGTAAACAAGTAGGCTAGTCAGCATTATTTTTGTTCAGGACGAATGAAAACTAACAAAAGATTCGACAAGTAGCTATTATTAGGTACTGATTCTTCAAGTAATCCTACTCACATGGCCGTTGTGAATCGTGGGTCATCTATATACGGTAGTATGACGCGTAACCCTTATAATGAACGAATATATTTCTGAGAAAAGGACGTATTACCAAGTAACGATAATGACATCAGCTTTATACAGGTAAACAGGTGAACACATTTATACTGGTACACAGATGAATACACATCACTGAAATGACCACAAAGATGGGTAAGTTATTTACGTATAGGAACGAGTCTGGACATTATTATTAATATTAATATTAGCATTATTATCAAAAATACACTTTGGCAAAGAAAACATTAAGTTTATAATTAGGTGTAATGAGTGATTATTACCAATCAATCACTATATATACATCGGACACACAGTAACAGTATATATAATTGGCTATTGACTGAAACAGAACATATACCATATGATAACATATATGCAATGTATATACTAGTAATATTATATATAAAACATAGTGTTGGCAAACGTGTAAATGTTCGTCAATGAATGGCTAGGTTATGAAATCGAAAGTTGCGGTATTTCACTTCAGAGTTTTCCCGTTTATCTACAGTATGCTCACTAAACTAGGCAATTCTAATTGAGTTCGTCAGGTTATTGATACTAATCGTTGAACAAATCTTGTATGTTTATATTGTATATATATATATTAATTATATATTATCGGCTATTGGATATGAAACATTTGGTAATTCTGACATACAAAGTATATTGTCTTAGAGAGGAAACACTACATTTTTTTTTCAAATGATGGATTAATCCATTATCAAACTAATAAGGGTAGATTTCCATTTTATATATATGTAATTGTTTTCTCTTTAAATTAAAAAGAAAAGAAAAAAAAGACAACACCTTACTATATGTTTACCATCAATACTAGGGATAGTTCTAGGAAAATGAAGACATTTAATATTTCAATAGGGTGGATTTTACAGTACCTAAACACTGACACTACAAGCACATTATTCACCAAGCCTAGTCGTAAAGCGCTCGCTTGATACGCGGTCGGTTTGGGATCGACGCCCGTCAGTGGGCCCACTGGGTTATTTCTAGCTCCAGCCAGTGCACCACGACTGGTACAGCAAAGGCCGTGGTATGTGCTATCCTGTCTCTGGGATGGTGCATATAAAAGATCCCTTGCTGCTAATCGAAAAGAGTAGCAAATGTAGTGGCGACAGTGAGTTTCCTCTCTCAATATCTGTGTGGTCCTTAACCATATGTCCGACGCCATATAACCGCAAATAAAATGTGTTGAGTCGTTAAATAAAACATTTCTTTTCCTTTCATACCCCGAAGAATCTTTTTCGTTTTCCTTTAACATGGTATATAACATATATTTGTTGGCTAATGTATATTTCAGCTAAGTAAACACTTTCTTATATAGACACTGAACATTAAACATGAATATTATGGTTCAATCCATTATCTAACTGATCAAGGTATATATTTTTGTCATGTGTAAAACTTTAATTTTTATTTAAACCAAAAATATATGTGAATAACCTTATTGTGTCGTACGACATAGGGTAAATATAAAGATGGTGGTCGGCAGTGCAGATCGAAAAAGGAGAATCTATTAGACGTATCGGAAACTGCTCAAAAGGTCTTGCGTATATATAAAACAATATTATAGAATTAATCCTAGCGTTTTTAAAATGAAAGGTATGCTGTCATTATTAATGCACCATTATTAAAAAACCTAGCTATATTTATTAAAAGATTATCTTGTCTTGTGAACTGACGTTTCTCCGCATATTTTAGCTATTTTGTTTGCATATCTTGTGTTCTATGTTAATTATAGATACTTCTATGTTGACGCCTGTTCTTGTCATGTATGTTAATTATGTATTTGAAAATGTCCTCTTGTTACATATTGTAATGTGTCTGAGTGTTGTTTAATAAATCTTGAAATCTTGAATATATTGACTTGAAAACATGATCACTGATGTCATTAGGCGCAGCAAAAAACAACAAAAACAACAACAACAAATTAACAAACAAAAAAGAAACACCACGACCATTGCAACAAGCTAACAGATGACCGCGAACGTTCGCCTTCCTGAACACACCTCAGTGCTTGAGAGACGATTGAGGTCGTCGGGGCAGCACGCCAACAGTACGGACTACTAGGGCGAGGTTTAAGCAAACACACATTTATATCAAGTGCCGGGTTAGCCATTCATCGAGCGATCTATAATGTAGGCCGGTTTCCCTTCGTAAGCGTGCATGCGAAATTTCACATGTTATGACATGATATTTGTTCGAAATGATTCTACACGGTAGATAAACATAAAATAAGGCGGGATGTAGGTTTAGTGGTTAGAGCGCTTGCTTGTGTGCAGTGGATCATTTTGGCCCACCCAACCACTGCTGTAGAGAAATGTTTTATTTAACGACGCACTCAGCACATTTTATTTACGGTTGTATGACGTCAGACATATGGTTAAGGACCACAAATGTATTGAGAGAGGAAACCCGCTGTCGATTAGCAGCAAGGGATCTTTTATATGCACCATCCCACAGACAGGCAGTACATACCACGGCCTTTGGTGTACCAGTCGTGGTGCACTGGCTGGGACGAGAAATAGCCCAATGGGCCCACCGAGGGGGATCGATCCCACACCGATCGCGCATATTAGCGAATGCTGTACCACTGGGCTACGTCCTGCCCAGCCACTGCTGTAGAGAAATGTTTAATTTAACGACGCACTCAACACATTTTATTTACGGTTATATGGCGTCAGACATATGGTTAAGGACCACACAAAGTTTTGAAAGGAAACCCGCCGTCGCCACTACATGGGCTACTCTTTCCGATTAGCAGCAAGGGATCTTTTATTTGCGCTTCCCACAGGCAGGATAGCACAAACCATGGCCTTTGTTGAAGCAGTTATGGATCACTGGTCGGTGCAAATAATTATGAATGCTAGGGATAGTTCCAGGAAAACGAGATACTTAAGTTGTCAGCAGGGTGGATTTGATAGTACCTAACCACCTAGGATACTTTTCCTTTAATATGGAATATTAATTTACATATTTGTTAGCCAATGTATATTTGAGCCAAGGAAACACCTTCTTATGTAGATACTAAACATTAAATATGTATCTGATGGACCAGTTATGTAAATGATCAGGGTAGATTTCCAAATAATATGTTGTTTGTAAAATGGAAATCTACCCTGATCAATTAGATAATTATATAATCAGTAGGATAAAACAAAGATCTGGAAACCTAAAGCGGTTTTAAACATGCATATAGTTATGTTCACAGAGGCGGATCCAGAAAATGCATTTATGGGGGGGGGGGGGGCAATGACATGAGGCGGAATGCCAATAGAACTTTGTGGGAGGTTTAGAGGGATCGTAAAAAAAGAAAGAAAATTAATATATTAAAAAATTATAACTGTCACAAAATTTAGGGTGGGGGGGGGGGGGTGGGCCCTAGATCCGTCTCTGGTTCAAATAAGAAAACAAGAGGGGGGGGGGGATAAAACTTAAGATTTCTCTAAAACGTAATTCAGAATCATAAAGATTTGTCAAAATGACAATGAATATTAAGATATTTATATCTAATGCCTTTAGTCACATACATGCTGTATGAACTTTTTTAATGGCGTTTCAAGCCATTACTGGGGAACTACTTTAGACATATTAGGGCCGTACCCTGATCAAAATTCTACGGGGGGGGGGGGGGCACTACTTTTTATAAACAAATGAAACACTATACTACAAATTAAACCCTGAGATGTATGCTATTTTCTGGAATAAAAAAAAGAGAGATTCTCAGGGGGCAACTGCCCCCCGGCCCCCTGCCCCCCCCCCCCCCCCACAGGGTACTGCCCCCTGCCGCCCCCCCCTGCAGGGTACTGCCCTGCATATACTAGTCACAAGATGTTAAGGGTCACATGGACACTGCATTGAACAAAAACGTATTCCACTGATAATGTTGAAAAACACAAATATATTTCAGTCATATAAGAACTATTTTACAGTGGACTCGTTTGATTTTAAGCAACAAGAATAGTGACACTGACTCTAAAATTACCCCCAACCCCTCTTTTGGTGGCAAAGTCAATAGCGAGTATGGCCAACGTTAGCTGCAACACATTTGATGCAACCGACCTCGGTGGTGTCGTGGTTAAGCCACCAGGTCAGGTCAGGTCATAGGGTTTTACGTGCACATTCAGAACAAGCTGTTGTAGATAAGCCACCGGACACAAACCTTGTTAAGTACTGGGTTTGCAGCCCGATACCGTCAAAAACAATATATCGTCAAAAACAATCTTATCTATATCTATATATAAACAATCATCAATATGGGTCACACAAATATAGATATACTCTTCAAAAAAGTTGGGGAACTCTAATTAACTTAGTGACCATTTTTTTACGGGTTAAAACTTGGGTTTGCGCCTTTAAAGGTTTTTGTAGGAGATATCGCTGTCACAATAATTTGAGATATCTCCTGCGATATTCTCCTAAGAGATATCGCTTCTTTTTGTTACGTCACTGCGTATGTTTCAGCACTAAACCTATCATTAGTGACGTCACGCCACTGTCGTTCTGCTAGTTAACGAGTCTACCTCTGCCAAATATAGTGACATTCAACCCACATTTGACATTACTGACATTGTTTACAATTGTCGCAAATGAAAAGAATGATAACGAATTATAAAAAGAATAACCTGCCTTGTTTCTTGTGATATCATAATTTATCAACATTCGTTGATAAAAATATAAAAATCCTCGGCAAGCCTCGGATTTCATACTTTTATTAACTCGTGCTGATAAATTATGATATCACAAGACACTCGGGAAGTATCCTTTATCAACCCTTGTAAAACTTTCAAATCTAACATGAACAAGAAAGACATTTAAAAGATTAAAAAAATTTGTTTGTTGTTGTTTGTTTTCTGAAAATAATTTAACAGTAACACCCTGAACTAATTTAAGGATACTATTTAATGCAAATATGACAAGATATTTTATGTATGTTATCAAATAACCGCTAAAACCGTCTTAATTGTATGTATTACACCAAACAGTTGCAAACGAGTTTTGAAAACATCACAATTAGAAAAGCGTATATAATTCTGATGTCAGGACTTCCAGTTAATTTGTACAGAAGGACACTGAAATTAACTTTTGGTTAGGAATCGGTAAATCTAAATGTTACTTGAATTATTAAATGTCATTTTGAGGTCACAAAAGTTCGAATTTGCAAATAACCAAATAAAAAAGAACGTAGGTGATTATGTAAAATACAGTAAGATTATTAAATATGTTTTTCCTATTATTTTATTAATTAAAATATTGAAATAAAAGTACATATATGCATACATATATACATGCGCGCATACACGCACACACGCGCACACGCACACACGTGCGCGCACGCACACACAAACACTGTGTGATTGCACTAGAACGAATTTTGATTTGGCTAATTTTCAGATATGTAGAATTTTTCTTTGAAAATTATTAAAATGTGGTTATTTTTTAGCCAGACTAAATGTTGTAACCACTTAGTATAAAAATTAGCAATTGGCTAATTTGGCAGTGGACAAGGTGAGCCCTGCAAATACACATGCATACACGCGCACACACACACGCACACGCACACGCACACACACACACACACACATACACACACATACACACACACACATAAACACACAGACACACATACACACACATACACACACACACATACACACACAAACACACACACACATTTTAAAATATTTAAAAATAAATAAATATATGCACACATTATGAAAACTTCAGAAGAATAACAGTGCTACTTTCTACATACCAAATAAACCAAAGTGATTTTTTTTTTCGGACTCCTAACTGGACACCGTGACAAAAAGGTGCAAAAATACGGGATCACCATTTATGTCCAGTCTTTTAACCAGGGCATGATATTTGCTGTGAAATATCGACAACATAACCTCCAAAAGATTATGTAAAAACACTGGAAACACTGAGGTCATCCAGATATTGCATAAGCTTTGGTATGGTGTGTGCCCAAAACAGACTTGGGCTGGGGCTGGGGCTGGGGCTGGGGCTGGGCCTGGGGCTGGGGCTGGGGCTGGGCCTGGGCCTGGGGCTGGGGCTGGGACTGGAGCTGGGGCTGGGGCTGGGGCTGGGGCTGGGCCTGGGCCTGGGCCTGGGGCTGGGGCTGGGGCTGGGGCTGGGGCTGGTGAGTATGGTACCAGTTGAAAAAGAAACACACTGAATCAAATGTGACAAAACACAAGACATCTGTTCTGTCGTGAACCATAGATCTGGCAGCATAATTTGACAGCACCAGACTAACCAGACCCGGCTTTGGTGTGTGATGGACCTTAGTGTTTCAATGTGTTGGAAGTTCGGCTCTAGGACGATGTGGTCTATAAACCCTGGCCTAAACTTATATGCCATT